>NC_057761.1:21130663-21430663 GCF_010389155.1 Erigeron canadensis
GAAGCAGAAACTTAAATAACTGAAACTTTAAAACTTAAATAAACTCAATTTCAAAGCAGAAACTTACAAACACATCACAAACTCTCACTGTACTTCACGGTGTATTCATCTGTAGCAGCGCGTTTTCGATTATGATGATTGCTATCCTTTTTAAGATTGAACACTACAAGAAACGTGTTCATGTGCAATTATTGTGAAAAAAACCCTGCATATAATGTTCCACCAGTCATTTAAAGCACATTGAAATATCAAATATATTGTTCTTGTAACCCCGCCTAGAATAATTTAAATAAATCCATGAATGTTCTAGTTTCGAATATGTGCTCACATGAAGGTCTATTCACTCTTAAATCTAATTATAAGACGCGTCTATGTCTATTTATGATAAGAATGTTAGTTTCAAGACGTAAGCGATTGTATTCAAGAAATTCTAGTCCAAAATGTTATTTAGACCCTACATTATTAGAATCATAATTAAGGGAAACTATAAAAGGGTTAGAAAACCCCATTTTTCTACTTCTTCACCATTTTCCTCCCATCCCATCTCTCTCTCTCTCTCTCTAAAAACCAACCATACATTCACCATCTTCACCCACAAAAATTCATCATTTGATTTTGAGTTGTAAACCAAGATTTCTTGCATTTTTAGCTTCCTTGTGATAATCAAAACATATTTCTAGTATCGATTTTCAGGTAATGACACAAATTTGAGATTTTCATCAAAATAAAAGCTTACTTTTCAAGTGTATGTTCTTGATGATTTGGTCCATTTTTGGTGTAAAAATCGTGTTAAAAGTTAGTGGTTTGTGTCTAAAATGTTTAGTAACTTTTCGTGATCAAATTTGGGTCGTAAACATGTTTTAATCTTCAAAACCCTCGTTTTTGTTAGAACAGTCCCAAATTCGTCCTAAAAACACTTAAAACGAATTTAGTATCCTAGAAACGAATTTAAGTCTTCCAAAACGAAGTTAAGCTTCAAAACGAACTTAGCAAACACTAAGTCCTCAAACGAATTTAAGGTCTATCTTCGTTCAATCACCTTACGAATTTAAGGTCTATCTTCGTTCAGATACACCTTACGAATTTAAGGTCTATCTTCGTTCAGATACACCTTACGAATTTAATCTTCGTTCAGCTACACCTTACGATTTAACCCTATTCGTTAGTTGTAGAAATCAGGTTTTATACTTAGTTGTATCCAAGTCTATCATACAAGGAAACCCTAATTAAGGTATAATCAGACATATTCGATCTTGTTTATCAAAGTGCGAGTTCAAAGACGTTCATTACGAGTCTAGTGTATGAAAAACACTGTTGAGTCAAACGTTTAAAGATCTTTAGTGACCAAATCATCATACATCAAGGACACTTAGTGAATAAATAATCACGAGAACTAATACATGTATCCATCTATGCTCAATGGTTTGTGATTAGGTTGACATCAAGACATACTTGGATTCGAGTAGATATATTTTACTATATCTGTGCTTATACCCTGTGCTTTAGAACTACGTTGTAGCAGATCACTGTGATCTTCGTAGCCCCTTTTTCTTTACTTATTTCGGGGTGAAAGGAATACTACTCAGCTTTTAACATGCCGTAACTACTTTTACTACTCTTTGGCTATTTGACTACTGTTACATTTAGCCGGTCCTATGAGATGGTTGTTGTGTCTATTGATACTATTAGGCCGTCCTATTGAGGATTGTGTGCTCTATTGATACTATTAGCCGGTCCTATTGAGGATTGTGTGTGCTCTATTGATACTATTAGCGGTCCTATTGAGGATTGTGTGTGCTCTATTGATACTATTAGCCGGTCCTATTGAGGATTGTGTGTGCTCTACTGATACTATTAGCCGTCCTATCGAGGATTGTTGTGCTCGCTTACTTATGTGCATTGGTCACTAGCCACTACATACTACTTTACACTTGAGATCTATTGACGTAAAAATGCTTTTATACTACTTGTTTATACTCAAACCTACGAACTCACCACCTTTTGTTGACTCTTTAAGTATTCCTTTCAGGTATCAGGCTAATCGTGGCTAGGTGGTAGCATGGGACTATTAGCAGACTTCAGATTTAGGGTGGAGTTTGCATGTGCTTGTACTTTGTGTTGGTGGCAATATGCCCAATCGTATCCCCTGCGTGGGACTTTTCATACTTGATTTGATCATCTTTTGAACTTGTGTGTAATAACTACTACTATGCTTGTTTGGTTGTGAAATTGACTATTTATGTTTATTCTAAGCACTCATTTAGTATTCCTATGTAACATCCATGTGCGTGTGCTTTATCTTACATCCCGAGTTTTCCGCCGCTGTCGGGTGTTACAGATTGGTATCAGAGCCGTGGTATAGTGAATTAGGTGTTTTGCCTAGACTATAACTTAGGAACCGCACGTAGCATGCATTAGGAATTATGTGTGCATTCAACTCTATGGATTTATCTATATCTGCGATATTCATGTTATTATACTCATTCATGCGCAGATCCTAGAACCATGCTACCTTGCCACGTGTACTCATGCTATTGGTATTCGATCTATGATGTGTTAAATTTAAATAATAATAATAAGTTAGCGATATGAATGTTGTTAGCAAGGAAGTATGGCGATATATCATCACAGAAAAGCCTGATCAACTTTTCGCGTGTGGTATATTTTCTATGGACTTGATGGCAACATGGATCGTGCCTAGATGGTTAGAGTGTGGTAGCAACTCTGGCATGTTCAATAGGTATTGGTCGGGTGGAGGGTTAGCCGCTGGTACACCCTGTATACATACCTTTGCCAATATCTAGGAGACATGTCAGTACCGTGAGCCGACCTTGCATTAGATGTACTAGAGGTGTGGAGGGTTAGCCGCTGGTACACCCTGTATACATACACCGCTAGTGCAACGGATGTAGGTGTTAGATCCGGACCACACTTTGGCTGTCGAAAAGTAATCGGAATTAAAAATTTTCATTTAAGTTGAAATGGTTGTAGTATTCACCTTGCAAACTATCTTTCATGAAACGAAGATTCTATTATAATATTACTCTGTGCTGCATGATTGATATTGATGATAATGTTCACTTTTCAGACATAATGCTCAATCTCTTGAATTACATGTGATATTGAAAGTAAATGTTTAGGATTCTAGAAACTAACACGAGTGTGTTGAGAGCACGTAATTGACGTCACGAATGACTATTCCTTCATTCTAACGCCGAACCGTCTTTTCCTAATATAGGAAAAATGGTGCGAACAAGAGCAAACCCGAATGTCGAAGCACAAGATAATGGTGTTGGTCGTGGTAACCCTGGAGGTGGTCGTGGCAACCCGAGAGGAGGTCGTGGAGGGCAGCAAGGAGAGGCCGTGGTAGAGGTCGTGGTGGTCGTGGTGATGGCATGGGTCATGGCGAGAACCCTGATTTAGCTACTATCATTGCAGAGCAGTTGGCAGCTTCAATGCCTACTATCATCGAACAAGTGACTGCTGCATTGGGTGCTGTCCCGAACCAGAACCGAAGAGCACCTGAAGTTGAAGCGGAATCTGTAAGAGTTGCACCGCAACAAGTGAATCAAGAACCAGAGAACTCTGACCCCGAAGTGGAGTTTGTTGATGATGGTGTATGTGGGCCCTGGACCCAGAAGAATTCCTAGAAATGATGAGTATGCTATGGGGAGAAGAGGTTGCAGTTACACCGAGTTTAAGAAGTGTGGTCCCCCAGATTATAACGGGAAAGGAGGAGCTGGTGTGTTTATGAAGTGGTTGGAGAAATTGGAAGCAGTCATGGACATAAGTGAATGTCCATCTCATCAGAGGGTAAGATTCACTGGAGGTTCATTCACCGATGATGCACTGTCATGGTGGAATACTTTGTTAAGAGCCCGTGGAAGAACTACTACTTTCGAGACACCATGGGATCAGTTTAAAGAGATGATGAAGAACCGATTTTGTCCACTAAATGAGATGCAGAAGATTGAGCAAGAGTTTTGGCACCACACCATGGTGGGATCTGGCCATGCAGAGTATACTAGCAAGTTTCAAGAGTTGGCTAGATTGGTACCACATTTGGTGACTCCTGAGTAAAAGTTGATTGAGAGATACATCTATGGTCTCATTCCTCAGATCCGTAACACCCTGACTGGCATTCCTCCTTACTCGATTGAAGAAGCAATTCGAAGAACCAGTGCCATGACTGATGACTTGGTTAGGGCTGGGACATTGACAAGGTCTGCAGAGAAGAAAAGAGACTTTGGTGAACCCAGTAAAAGAAGGGACTTCAGAGCTGACAAGAGGGCCAGAGTTGGGAAGGTGTTTGCAGCAGTTGAGCCGGGGCAGAAGGCGTATGTTGGCCAATTTCCACAGTGTGCCACTTGTACTTATCATCATTCAGCAGCAGTGCCATGCCGATTTTGTCAGAATTGTCAGAAGTTTGGACATTTAGCTAGAGATTGCAGGTTTGCCAGAGCTTCAGCAGCACCACCTCATGTAGCACCGTTGAACGCTAGAAACCCACCAGTCAATCGCGGAGGATGCTATGAGTGCGGTAGCACTGATCACTACCGGAATGTTTGCCCAAGAGTTGCTAGACGACCCATTCCAACCGCAGCTATCAGAATCCATTGCAGATTGCAGCACCAAATCCTCCCAGAGTTAACCAAGCCCAGCAGGCCAGGGGCCGAGTCTTTGCCTTGAACGCAGTAGAAGCTGCTAACGATCCTAACGTTGTCACGGGTACATTTCTCTTAAATAATCATCTAGCTACTGTGTTATTCGATACGGGTGCCGACTATAGTTTTATCTCCACTAACTTCGTGTGTATTATTAACGTGAAACCCATCCGTACCCATGCTTGCTATGAAATAGAGGTAGCTAGTGGAGAAACCTCTAAACTTGACAAATTTGTGCCTAAATGTGTGTTAACACTAGATACTCATTCATACTATATAGATCTAATCCCGTTTGAAATGGGCAGCTTTGATGTAATAGTGGGATGGATTGGTTATCTCGGTAGATGCAACCATTGTATGTCGTGCAAAATTCTTAGAATCCCCTTAAGTGGGGGAGAGGTATTAGAAATTCAAGGCGAGAGACCCGAGTCACACAAACAGATCCTAATGAGCACTACAACTGAAGTAACCAAAGTAGCTGATATATAAATAGTTCGTGAATTTCCCGATGTCTTTCCTGATGACATCCAGGGATTACCCCCGTCTCGCCAAGTCGAATTCCGAATCGATCTCATTCCTGACGCTATGCCGGTAGCAAAGACACCATATCGTTTAGCACCTTCTGAAATGCAAGAACTCGAGTCACAGTTGCAAGAGTTACAAGATAAGGGATTCATTCGACCAAGTTCATCACCATGGGGCGCACCGATATTATTTGTAAAGAAGAAGGACAAATCTTTTCGCATGTGCATTGATTATCGTGAGCTCAACAAGTTAACCATTAAGAATCGATATCCTTTACCGCGCATCGATGATTTATTTGATCAATTGCAAGGCGCAAAGTACTTCTCAAAAATTGATCTTCGATCGGGCTATCATCAGTTAAGAGTTCGTGAAGAAGACGTACCGAAAACGGCGTTTAGCACGAGATATGGGCACTTTGAGTTCTTAGTGATGCCTTTTGGTCTGACGAACGCGCCCGGCGTTTTCATGGATCTCATGAACCGTGTATGTAGACCCTACCTTGATAAATTCATCATCGTATTCATCGACGACATCCTCATTTATTCCAAGACGAAACAGGAGCATGAAGTGCACTTGAGGAAAGCATTAGAACTTCTAAGAGCTGAAAAGTTGTACGAGAAGTTTTCAAAATGTGAATTTTGGTTGGAGGAAGTAAAGTTTTTAGGCCATGTAGTTGACAAAAATGGAATCAAGGTCGACCCCAGTAAAATAGAAGCAGTAGAGAATTGGAGAAGGCCAGAGACACCGACAGAGATCAGACAGTTTCTCGGTTTAGCAGGCTACTACCGACGATTTATCGAGAACTTCTCAAAGATCGCACAACCTCTTACACTGTTGACGCATAAAGATAGGAGTTTCGAATGGGGAGAGAAACAAGAAGAAGCTTTCAGAATCTTGAAAGAGAAGTTATGTAATGCCCCAGTCTTAAGTCTTCCTGAAGGGACCGATGATTTTATCGTTTATTGCGACGCGTCGGGTCAAGGCTTAGGATGTGTGCCGATGCAGCGAGGCAAGGTCATTGCATATGCCTCACGTCAACTGAAGATTCACGAAAAGAACTATACGACACACGATTTGGAGTTGGGAGCTATCGTTTTTGCACTCAAGTGTTGGAGACATTATCTATACGGGACAAAGAGTGTGATCTACACTGACCATAAGAGCCTTCAGCATATCTTCACTCAGAAAGACCTTAATATGCGCCAGAGACGATGGCTAGAGTTGTTTAGCGACTACGATTGTGAGATTCGATATCATCCCGGAAAGGCAAATGTAGTAGCAGACGCCTTGAGTAGGAAGGAGAGAGTTAGACCAAGACGAATTAGAGCCATGAGCATTACTGTGCATAACAGTCTGAAGGATAGGGTTATTGGGCACAAGTAGAAGCAAACAAGAAAGAGAACATTGATAAAGAAGGGCTTGGAGGCATGATAGAACGGTTTACTCAAGGGAATGATGGAGGACTGTACTTTTGTGATCGGATGTGGATACCACTGTACGGAGGACTAAGGAAACTGATAATGGATGAAGCGCACAAGGCAGGATACTCTATACACCCGGGAATAGATAAGATGTATCAAGACTTGCGAGATTTATTTTGGTGGCCAGGGATGAAGAGCGATGTGGCAGTTTATGTGAGCAAGTGTCTAACGTGTTTGAGAGTTAAAGCGGAACATAAGAAGCCAGGAGGACTACTAACACAACAGAGCTTCCCAGCTGGAAGTGGGAGAAGATCACTATGGATTTTGTCACGAAGTTACCAAGACGAGTAGTGGTAAAGATGCTATATGGGTGGTGGTAGATCAACTGACCAAGTCAGCGCATTTCATACCTATACGTGAAGATTATTCTATGGAGCAGTATGCACGTCTGTATCTTAAAGAGATTGTAGCTAAACACGGTGTCCCTGTATCAATCATTAGTGATAGGGATAGTCGATTTACCTCAGGATTTTGGAGATCATTACAACGAGCTTTGGGAACGCGAATCGATATGAGCACAGCCTACCATCCGCAATCAGACGGACAGAGTGAGAGAACGATTCAAACACTCGAAGACATGCTAAGAGCCTGCATAGACTTTGGAGGAAGTTGGGACACTCATCTCCCATTAGTCGAATTCTCGTATAACAACAGTTATCACGCAAGTATCGGGTGTCCACCTTATGAGGTTTTGTACGGAAGGAAATGTCGATCTCCACTCGCATGGCACGAAGTAGGAGACATGCAACTAATAGGTCCAGAGATCATCCTCGAAACTACTGAAAGAGTTGCTCAAATCAAGGAGAATCTTCTAAAAGCAAGAGACAGACAAAAGAAATATGCAGACAACCGAAGGAAACCTTTAGAGTTTCAGGTTGGTGATCGAGTAATGCTTAAAGTTTCGCCATGGAAGGGCGTGGTCAGATTCATAAAGAGAGGGAAACTAGCTCCAAGATATGTTGGACCGTTTGAGATCGTAGAGCGCATCGGTGCAGTAGCCTACCGTTTGAAACTTCCCCAAGAACTAAGTAACGTACACGATGTCTTCCACGTGTCGAACCTCAAGAAGTGCCTAGCCGATGAAACAACATATGTTCCTTTGAACGAGATACGAGTAGACAGTAACCTAAGCTTCAAGGAAGAACCCGTAGAAATTCTAGAACGAGTAGTCAAAAAGCTCAAGAGACATAAGTATACCATTGTGAAAGTTCGTTGGAACTCCCGTAGAGGTCCAAAATTCACTTGGGAACGAGAAGATCAGATGAAGCTTAAGTATCCGCATCTATTCGCTTAACGTATTATCTTAGTCTAGCAAGTAAACTTAAGGACTTAATTCCTAACTTGATACTTGATGCTTATTATGCAATGTGATATTTGGAAAACTCAATGTGAAGCATGCTACTTGTTACTCTTGATGCAAATACACTTAGCACTAAACATGTAATCTAATACATGTAAACTTAGTGTGCAAGCGAAGCATGAAACATGATGTGTAAATTCGAATTTCGGGACGCAATTCCTTTAAGAGGGGGAGAATGTAACAACCGCCTTAGAAATAATTTAAATAAATCCATGATATGTTCTAGTTTCGAATATGTACTCACATGAAGGTCTATTCACTCTTAAATCTTAAATTATAAGACGCGTCTATGGTCTATTATGATAAGAATGTTAGGTTTCAAGACGTAAGCGATTGTATTCAAGAAATTCTAGTCCAAAAATGTTTTATTTAGACCCTACAATTATTAGAAACATTAATTAAGGGAAAACTATAAAAGGGTTAGAAAACCCCATTTTTCTACTTCTTCACCATTTTTCCTCCCATCCCATCTCTCTCTCTCTCTCTAAAAACACACACATACATTCACCATCATCACCCACAAAAATTCATCATTTGATTTTGAGTTGTTAAACCAAGATTTCTTGCATTTTTAGCTTCCTTGTGACAATCAAAACATATTTCTAGTATCGATTTTCAGGTAATGACAGCAAATTTTGAGATTTTCATCAAAATAAAAGTTTACTTTTCAAGTGTATGTTCTTGATGATTTGGTCCATTTTTGGTGTAAAAATCGTGTTAAAAGTTAGTGGGTTTGTGTCTAAAAGTGTTTAGTAACCTTTTCGTGATCAAATTTGGGTCGTAAACATGTTTTAATCTTCAAAACCCTCGTTTTTGTTAGAACAGTCCCAAATTCGTCCTAAAAACACTTAAAACGAATTTAGTATCCTAGAAACGAATTTAAGTCTTCCAAAACGAAGTTAAGCTTCAAAACGAACTTAGCAAACAAACTTAAGTCCTCAAACGAATTTAAGGTCTATCTTCGTTCAGATACACCTTACGAATTTAAGGTCTATCTTCGTTCAGATACACCTTACGAATTTAAGGTCTATCTTCGTTCAGATACACCTTACGAATTTAATCTTCGTTCAGCTACACCTTACGAATTTAAGCCCTATTTTCGTTAGTTGTAGAAATCAGGTTTTATACTTAGTTGTAATCCAAGTCTATCATGTACAAGGAAACCCTAATTAAGGTATAATCAAGACATATTCGATCTTGTTTATCAAAGTGCGAGTTCAAAGACGTTCATTACGAGTCTAGTGTATGAAAAACACTGTTGAGTCAAACGTTTAAAGATCTTTAGTGAACCAAATCATCAGTACATCAAGGACACTTAGTGAATAAATAATCACGAGAACTAATACATGTATCCATCTATGCTCAATGGTTTGTGATTAGGTTGACATCAAGACATACTTGGATTCGAGTAGATATATTTTACTATACCTGTGCTTATACCCTGTGCTTGTAGAACTACGCTTGTAGCAGATCACAGTGAGTCTTCGTAGCCCCTTTTTCTTTACTTATTTCGGGGTGAAAGGAATATTACTTAAGCTTTTATACATGCCGTAACTACTTTTACTACTCTCTGGCTTTTTGACTACTTGTTACATATTAGCCGGTCCTATTAAGGGTTGTGTGTGCTCTATTGATACTATTAGCCGGTCCTATGAATGATTGTGTGTGCTCTATTGATACTATTAGCCGGTCCTATTAGGGATTGTGTGTGCTCTATTGATACTATTAGCCGGTCCTATTAAGGATTGTGTGTGCTCTATTGATACTATTAGCCGGTCCTATTGAGGATTGTGTGTGCTCTACTGGTACTATTAGCCGGTCCTATTGAGGATTGTGTGTGCTCGCTTACTTATGTGCAAGTTGGTCACTAGCTACTACATACTACTTTACACTTGAGATCTATTGACGGCATAAAATGCTTTTATACTACTTGTTTATACTCAAACCTACGAACTCACCAACCTTTGTGTTGACTCTTTTAAGTATTCCTTTCAGGTAATCAGGCTAATCGTGGCTAGGTGTGGTAGCATGGGACTATTAGCAGACTTCAGGATTTAGGGTTGGAGTTTGCATGCTTGTACTTTGTGGTTGGTGGCAATATGCCCAATCGTATCCCCTGCGTGGGACTTTTCATACTTGATTTGATCATCTTTGTTGAACTTGTGTGTAATAACTACTACTATGCTTGTTTGGTTGTGAAATTGACTATTTATGTTTATTCTAAGCACTCATTTAGTATTCCTATGTAACATCCATGTGCGCGTGTGCTTTATCTTACATCCCGAGTTTTCCGCCGCTGTCGGGGTGTTACAGTTATCAAAATAAAGACACTTACAATTTCAACACATTTCATTGATAGAACTTCGTCATCACATCCTAAAGCATGCTTCATATTTTCCTCAAAAATCTGATATGCTTTATCAAACGCCAAGTAACCATCCCACATATTTTTTGACTGATTTAAAAATTTATGTTATTACTTTTTAACCTAGGTATTATGTAAATTAGTAAGATTTAATTTAAATATACAACTTACAATCGTTGATGTCTGTAAAAACAGTCTTGTCATTGGTCCACCATTCATCTTTTGTTCTTCATTAAGGATCGAACTCCAAACATCAACCACAACCGCGTCTACAGGGATTAGAGGTGTTAAGCTTTCCAAAAATGCACGATTCAGTCTTATCCCGCATTTTGTTTCATACACCGTCTCCCTAAGGAATAAACAACAAAAATAATCAAGTTATAAAGATAAACTAAAAAATTGTATCTAAGTTCTTTAACTTTTATAAAATTTCACATATGTAAGTTAATTGTGAAATAAGTTAATACATTTTGTAAATAAAATTAGAATGAACATACCATTTATCACCAAGTTTCATTAGAAATACACTTCTAGAGACCGTTTGTTCCAAATAGCTCGAAGGTGCATTTACATCGGTCTCCTTAAGCTTGTATGGAGACTCAAAGTACTTTGAAAGCTTCGGGTACCTTTTTCTCACATATTTATATTTGAGACTTTCTGGATATTCGTTTTGTTCATGTTGTTCCGATTCACCTTGTTTTTTTGAGTATATTTCATTACCATGTTCATCATAAGAACTTAAGTTATGTTAGGTGTAGGAGTCAAATTTGGAAACGGTATAAGTTTCCAATTTTGTGGAGTTTGAAAATCCTGGCAATTAAGATATAATAGTCAGAGATGTTAGATTTAAATTATAATGTTTTAGTTTTTTGTTAAATCAAAGTTTTTATTTCAATGCATTGACTGACATTTTCATTAGGTTCGTTACTTGGCTGATTAACCCAACAACCTTGAGCAGCTAGATCATCACCATTCTTATCAGCAGTACTACCTTCTCGATCATCAAACTTCATCACCGAACAACCTAGAGCAGCTAGATCATCACCATTCTTATCAGCAGTACTATCTTCTCGATCATCAAACTTCATCACCGAACAACCTTGAGCAGCTAAATCATGAGCATTTTTATCAGCATTACTATCTTCTCGATCATCACAACCATAGCCATTATTATGTTCTTCATCCTCATCCTCATTTTCCTTTGTTTTTTTTTCTTTAGCCATGAAAAGTAAATCTTGCAACTTCTCATCCAAATTTAACATCATTAAATCATCAGGAAAATTTGCCACTCCGTCTTGTAAAGTAGATTTAAGATTACTTAAAAGCTCTTGAATATTTGAATGGTATTTCTGAAAGAAAAATAAGAAAAATCCAAAATGTAATTGTTACTAACATATTCAAGCCGTTTTATCTGAGTAATCTAATAAAATACATATTTTTGAGCACAACTTTAAAATTACACATGGGTTAACATAACTTACACATGGTCTGAAATAACTTACACATGCATTAACATAACTTACGCTTGGTTTGAAATAACTTACACATGGTAACATAACTTATACATCGGTAATACTAACTTACACAAGGGGTAACATAACTTACACATGGTTTGAAATAACTTACACATTGCATAAATTTAGGGTAACATAACTTACACATGGTTTGAAATAACTTACACATGGCATAAATTTAGGGTAACATAAGTTACACATGGTTAAAACTAAATTACACATGATTTGTAAATTAAGGGTAACATAACTTACACGTGTTAAAACTAACTTTTGACCTAACTTACACATGGCATAAATTAAGGGTAACATAACTTACACGTGTTAAAACTAACTTACACCGTGTTAAAACTAACTTACACATGGTTTGAATTAACTTACACTTGGTTAGAACTGACTTACACATGGTTTGAAATAACTTACAAATGGGGTAACATAACTTACACATGTTTCAAATAACTTACAAATGGGGTAACATAACTTACACATGGTTAAAACTAACTTACACATGGTTAAAACTAACTTACACAGGGTTAAAACTAACTTACACATAGTTAAAACTGACTTACGCATCAATAAAACTAAGTTACGCATTGATAAAACTAACTTACACATGAATAAACTAACTTACAAAGGGTAACATAACTTACACACATGGTAACATAACTTACACAGGCTTAAAACTAACTTACACATGGATAAAACTGACTTACGCATGGATAAAAGTAAGTTACACATGTTTAAACTAACTTGCACATGGTAACATAACTTACACACGTGGTAACATAACTTACACAGGGTTAAAACTAACTTACACAAAGTTAAAACTGACTTACACATGGATAAAACTAACTTACACATGGATAAACTAACTTACACATGGTAACATACAAGGGTAACATAACTTACACACATGGTAACATAACTTACACAGGGTTAAAACTAACTTACACATGGATAAAACTGACTTATGCATGGATAAAAGTAAGTCACACATATTTAAAACTAACTTACACATACTTAAACACGTGGTAACATAACTTACACGGGGTTAAAACTAACTTACACATAGTTAAAACTGACTTACGCATGGATAAAACTAACTTACACATGAATAAACTAACTTACACATGGTAACATAACTTACAAACATATGTTAAAACTAACTTACACATGGTTAAAACTAACTTACACATGGATAAACTAACTTACACATGGATAAAACTAACTTACACAGGGTTAAAACTAACTTACACATGGATAAAACTAACTTACACAGGGATAAAACTAACTTACACATGGTAACATAATTTACACATGTAACATAACTTACATATGGTTAACATAACTTACACATTTTGTATATATAGTTTATACATATCAGTAGAAAGACTGTCTATTTGGATGTGTGTACCTCTCTTAAAGTTGGAGATTGACGGTGAATGAATTGATGATGTTCACAATCTGGAATTATAATCCCTTGATGACGTTTACAACTTGGAAGTATAAATGCTTCTTCATCATCATCTTCATTTTTGGCAGGCTGCAGATCCAATTTTCCAAAACTTCCTTTTGCACCAAGTTCAGCTTCTATGCGATTCATAAAGTATTTCTGCTGCCAATATTTGATTGCTGGCCGTTCACGATCTATTGGATGCTCTTCACAGATTGTTGAGTCGACATAAAGTAACTGCATTTTAATGTTTATGTGAAATAGTTAAATATTCAATTAATAGTTAATATAATAACATTTACAATATCTAAAACATTCAAGATATCTGAATTTTACTTGCAAGAAGGTCATAGGTCCATGATACTGATAATTTGCATTCTTTGGTGGCCATTCACACTTGTGTTCTTTCATACCGTCTATTAACATTCCACACCAGTCTAGTTCACTAATATCGGTATCTTCACAGATCCTATCAACTATTGCTTTTTGTGTCGACCCGAGGATTCCTCCATTTTGATCCGTACCAATCATTAAAGATGAGAAGAGCATCAAGAAGTTAATCTTGAACATCAATCCAGATTCTCCAGATTCCTTCATAATTTCATAAAGTAGTGTTGGACGAATAGCAGCCCCATTGAATGAGTTTTCCATTTTGCTGAAAAATCTTCTTTATCTTCTTTCACTGGTAATGATATTATATCAATGTTCCCAATTGGTATACCAAGTATTTCATGAACAGTTTTCCTATCGATTTTGATACTACCATTTCTTAACTTCATCTCCAGATCATTTGTATCAAGGTTTTCAGCAATAAAATAACCTAAACTGCCACTAACCTCTTCAATAGGCATTCCAAGTAGGCAACCAAATCCCATTTCTTTTACAGTTTGTTTCTGTTCTTCATTCAGTTTCTTTATTAGAAGATATAGCCGTTTCGGTGATGTTCTAACTCTAAGAGATGGATGAGTTGGTTTTTTTCCTTTACACAACTTCCTTTTACTTCCCACTCCTTTCTTAACTTGTTTTTTTCCTTTTACCTTTCTCAATGACTCCTTTGCATTTACAGTACGACATTTTTTCGACTGTTTACTAGTTTTCATTAACCTCTTCTGTATCATTTTGATTTGATCTTTTTTTAGAACCTTCTGCAGGTTTTGTATTATCCATTTGAATCTGATATCATAAAAAGTACACATATATTAAAAATAGATTTATTAATTTAATCCACTAAGCTAAACTATACTAACCTAATCACAATTAAAGCACATTTTCAAATGTTAAATCCTACGCAAAATAATATCAATGTGACAAGTTTTCAATAATTTCTCAATTAACCAACCCTAAGAAAAATTAATTGTAAATCAAATCACAAACACACATTATCAAATCTTATACAGTATTTCTACACATGTTTATAGAAATTGGTTATATATGCATTGCATTTCACACATAAAAAACATTTAAATCTAATACATATAATAGAGACTGATATATCAAAAAAAAATGTAATTACTGAATTACATATAGATCTGATACATTATTATGAAATACCTTATCATAATATATTCATCAAACATATTATAAACTACAACAAATTAAAAAAGTATAGACAATTAATTAAGCACTAAAATACATTATTATGTTCATATTCATAAAAAACTCTAAGGAAATTCATGTATATATAATTAAAAAAAGATGTTAACGGAAAAAAATTGAATTGAATTAGCTTTTTTGTACCTTGAAATTCGGGAAGTTGGATATCTGATGATTGTGAATTGAATTTAGGGGTTTTGTAACTTGAAATTCGATATGTTAAAATGGATACATTTGAATACGTTTTCTATTCATTTTCGTCTGTTTTTCGATTGTGAATTGTTTTTCTAAAAAAAAGGAATTTGTTGATGATGGGGTAAAGAATTTGCTCTGTATGGATTTATCTGGATAATTGCCTAGTAGTGATTTTTGAATATGGCCCAATATTTCTATTCATTGCCCAATAGACCCAATAGTTTTGAAATATGCTACAAACGACACATGAATATGGCCCAATACTCTCACCCCTAAATTACTTGCTTCTTCTATTGGAATATGCTACAAACGACACTTGATCGGAATCTGATACAAACGAGATCTTAACGGAATTTGACAACTTGAGGTATCAAAACTGTAATTTTATCAAAAAAAAGGAGGGCCAAAAGACTAAAATACCCCTCACGTGTTTGTCACGCAAGGGCGTTAATGACAAATTTTAACGCCGTATGAACGTGCTATCAAAACTGAAAAAAACACAACTTTAGTTATGAAAAGCTGCAATTTTCCCGTGTTAAAACTAACGTACACATGGTTAAAACTAACTTACACATGATTTGAAATAACTTACACAGGGCATAAATTAAGGGTAACATAACTTACACGTGTTAAAACTAACTTACACATTGTTTGACCTAACTTACACATGGTTTGAACTAACTTACACTTGGTTAGAACTGACTTACACATGGCTTGAAATAACTTACAAATGGGGTAACATAACTTACATATGTTTCAAATAACTTACACATGGGGTAACATATATTACACATGGTTAAAACTAACTTACACATGGTTAAAACTAACTTAGACATGTTATAACTAACTTACACAGGGTTAAAACTAACTTACACATAGTTAAAACTGACTTACGCATGGATAAAACTAACTTACGCATGGATAAAACTAACTTACACATGGATAAACTAACTTACAAAGGGTAACATAACTTACACACATGGTAACATAACTTACACAGCGTTAAAACTAACTTACACATATATGTTGTTGGTGTAATTACGGGTGATGGTGGAGGAACCGAATGCATTGGTGGATCTATGGCCGGAAAAAACTCATGTCACGGGAAAATCCTCTCTGGTGATGTATGATTCATATAAGAGATTTGAATACTCTCACCCCTAAATTACCTGCTTCTTCTATTGGAATATGCTACAAACGACACTTGATTGGAATCTGTTACAAACGAGATCTTAACGGAATTTGACAACTTGAGGTATCAAAACTGTAATTTTATCAAGGGTGTTAACGACAAAATTTAACATCGTATGAACGTGCTACCAAAACTAAAAAAAACACAAAACTTTAGTTATTGAGTATCATTTAGTCAAGTTGAGGTACTAAAAATGTAATTTTCTCTTTTGTAAAAAAAATTGTCCATTTAGTCACGCATCAAAAATCTATTTCGTCATTTTCTTACAAAATATTTTCCTCTTTTCCTCGTTTATGTTTAAATAAAATTTATCAAATAATAACTTCTGATCTATCCTGTGTACTGCTCATTCTTTTAATTAAAAAAATGACAAGATGGAAGAGTTCTTCATCAGGAAGTATGATTACTGCTCATTCTTGTAATTTTTAATTTACTATTGTATTATATTGTATTATTTTTATTTATTATTTTACAAGTTTTTTTCGAATCTATTGCAGAGAATAGAATGATACAAATCGAAGTTAAAGGAAAATCAAAAATTAAAGTTAACTCTAAAAAAGGGAAAATGCCGATTACTATTGATTTTGGAGATGGCTCAACCCAATCACCTGATTCGAATGATGAGGAAAGAACGAAAAAAGGTACAAAATAGTTTTTTTTAATTAGTATCCGATTACTATTGTAATGCTCAATTTTGTTGTTAATAGTATCCAATTACTATTGTTTTTTATTTTAAATTTTGTTGTTACTAGAATGAAATGAATATAAAACGATTTAACTGTTTCTAGTTACTATTTGGGTGCAGAAGAGTCAGTTTCATAATTAGGTTATTTGTGTAGCTAGTTAGAATCCAATTACTATATAATTCCTTTTTCTTTAAATCAGTTGATAACTACTAAAGAGTGTAGGTCTGATAGCTAAAGAGTGATCCTAGGGTCTTTTGGTCGAGCCACTCTGACCCCATCATTTTTTCTTTTAAGGAGTTGCGTCTTTCATCTATTAACAGAACACATATGTTTTCGGTTTTGAGACCCAACCGAGAGATTAATGATAATTCTTATCCATTTTTTTATGTAATAGCATAGCTTCTAAACACAATATGTAAGAGGGCTGTTATTAGCTATAGATTTTTTTTCTAAACGTCACATCCAAAATGGTTTAAGATACAAGAAGTTCCAAAAATGGCTATAGTTTTTATGTATAGCCATGCCATACATAAATGTTAATAAGCAAGACGATACTTTTTTTTTTAAAATCTGATACACTATTAGTTGTGAAACTTGACACTTTTCTAGTTGTAAACCAGATAGACTTGTTCTTTTACAGAATGTTTTTATTTATTTTTCTTATATTGTTTTTAAATCATGTCATTACATCGTGCAGGTAAATACAAAAAGGTATCTTATACCAAACCTAGATATGAATTTGTTCATCGCAAAATTAATAAAGGTTTGTATATAATACCTCAATCAAATGTTTATTTAAATATTTGGTTTAAATTAATATAATATATATTACTTTGATTATGGCAGTAAATCATAAAAAGAAACTTCGACGACCTAGACTTCGTAAAAGGAAATGTGTGCATATTGATTATAATGAAGAAACAGACAATGATAGTGGCGAAGATGAGGTAGAAGAGGAACAAGATGATGGTGAACAAGATGAGGTAGAAGATAATGTCCAAGAAGATGAGGCAGAAGATAATGTCCAAGAAGATGAGGTGGAAGAAAATGTTGAAGAAGATGAGGTAGAGGTGAATGTTGATAATGAACAAACAGACAATGAAGTAGAGGATCTTGGAGAAAATGATCTGGAAGAGGATAGTAATTGGGAAGAAGAAGAGGAAGCACAAATTGTTGATGAAGCAGAAGAAAGCACTGAATTAGAAAGTTCAGATTCAATTGAAGTAGAGGAGGGATGTATCAATGAAGAAGAGGAAGTAGATGTCACACCCCGCCAAATCATTTTGGCGAGTTATGACTACAAAGGATCATAACACAAATTGTACAAGAGAACGACCACTAAACGTGTCGTTTTTATTCATTAATACCAACGTTTCAAGACATAACCTTACAATAAAGTAGCTAAGAAATACATAAGAGTTCTAGTACATGACTCTTGAATACTTGAGATTTCTACTCCGCTCCATGAAATTCCATAACACTAGTTACCTGAGAAATACATGCTAAAACGTCAACATAAAGTTGGTGAGTCATAGGTTTATCATATCAACATAGTTTATGGATCACAAGGTTTTTATATACATAATATATATAATACTATAGCACTGAGCTCCCAATACCGAAGCTTAACGATGTTACATTTACCCCAGGCATAGTACTTTCATCCTCAAGTACTATGGATCAAATATCATGCACCCGTTTGATCATGCCGATCAAGTTAGCGCTGCTAACTCGGGTAGGGGTGTCAAACCCAATAGATCTATTCACAAATATTCGCGCTTAAGTCCATAACTGACGGTATTGAAATAGGGGATTTAATAGGATGAGAAACAACTCAGGCAATATATAGTAATAAAGTACTTGTGTCCAATCTTAAAATAAATAAAAGTGCATGTATTGTCACCCCAAAAATGAAATATTTAAAAGGGGCTATGAACTCACCTTAGAGTAACCACGGGGTTATGATGATATCCGAGTTATGTGTGTCCTAAATAAATCATGAGGATTTATTAATTAAGAGACCACAAAATAAGTTACTTGTACAAGTTGAGGATACTGTATTTTAGTATTCATACTGATTTCTTATAATTGTACATATATTGTATATTGGTAGCCATCGATGTTTTAAAATTCCCATTTAAATTTACCAGCTCACTAATCCACTAGTCTAGTATCATGTACTATAACATGTTTTATTCACAAGTGGTGGCATTACTAAGTATTCTAAGTAAATCACAACAAAATGACTTCACAGATATGTATTTTTAATGGGGAATCATCAAATGGGTAATATATATGATAATTAGTCCCAAGTCTTAAGCACTGATAGTACCGTACTCAACAGTATAAACTCAGTTCCAAACCTTAACTAATTTCAACAGTAAGCACTCTTGTCCATGTTTACTTATATCTATATATGTCTCTACTCGTATATATATAATTGAAGTTCTTAGCAGACATAGTTTAAGCATGATTGTTAGTGCCTAAAATAGTTATTTTGAGGATGCTGGTGCGATAAGTTTGTATAGGTATTGAAGATAATGGACGTAGACATTGAACAGAACATTTAAGTTGTACTCAGTTCACTATCATCTTTTCATTGTAGTAATCGGAATTTGGCCTTTTTACTAGCTTACATGTTTATCACAGTATATTGCAATTTACTCAAAATCATATCATTTTCATGCGACTTGAATTTTATATCTAGGTACATGATTTTTAGATTATATGTGCTCAGGGAAGCTTCTGATATACTTGAATTTCAACTCATATATATGTTTTTATCAATATGCATCTAATTCACATATTTGTGGCTTCTAAATATCCATAATTTACACAATGTCACCATATACTTATGAACTCTAATATGGCTAAGATTTAACACAAAATGTGTACTAATTTCTAAAGTAGTCATTGCAAGTATGCTCTGTTCTCAATACCAAAACCCATTTTTGGATTCTACAAGTTTCGACATTAGTTACTGAGTTACAGTAGGAGAATCATGAAGTAAAAAGAGTGATTCTTGATTAGATGAGTACCACATTACATAGAGAAGGTCCTGGTTTGCTTATGTGATTACCCTAAGGTCGTGTGAAGCATATGTACAAAATTTATATCATTTAGCATTTCATGTTTATAGTCCATTGTTACTGAAGTTTATTCATGGCCTTGACAACGCGATATCGTAACATGTTTTATTTATTTTTTAGAATCAATTCGAAATGATCAGGTCATAAGATTTACCACAACGAGAGAAGAGGAGCGTAAGAAATCTAGCTAAAATGAGTTCCTGGCCGGGGATGATTGAAAACGCGGGCTGCTGAACAAAGGGAATAATTTCGAGTTTAAAGACACATCTCGAAACACACGAAATCTGAATGACATGAGAAAAATACATGGGTACTTACAACTAGGCAGAGATGAGGCTTGCAACAATTATCGCGATTATAACAAGGACTAGAAGACACCGTGCTTTTAACAGAATGCGCCTGGACGAAAGAAACGAAACGAGTTCACTAAATGATAGAGTTCAGGTTTGTGACAAAATTTGAAATGTCGAGAGTATCGATATACTTACGAAAGTTTACTAAGCTGTGAAGTGGCTATACTAAGACCCAAAACCTTGAGTTCGAAATTGTTGCCATGATGGTGATGTTGGGAGATGAATTCGTGGTATGTATGGGTCTGTTTTTAGTGCTCCAAAACAATGAGAAACTATAAGAATTTGAAGGAGTTTAAGTGTTGTGGTGCAAGGAGGAGTGCAAAACATGGTGCTATTTATAATGGGGGTGGAAGACGATCAGCAGGGTGATTGAGGAATGTCAAGAACTAGTTTCATTGGTGATTCAAGAAAGGTGGCTTAAGTGGCTCTAGAGAAGTAACATTCCAGGAGGGAATTAACTAAAAATAGGAGGTTTGTGTCCTCAAAATGGAAAGTAGAATTTGGAGTTTGTCAAGCTTATCCATGCCTCCTCCTTAAGACCGATTGTCTCAAAGAAACAATGGAATATGAGCTGCTTGTTTTTACATTGTGAGGTTCAAGAGAGTATATTTGGCAAGTTTAACAAGGAAAGATATAGTAAGGGAATATTGCCTGACATGAGAAAGAATTTTGACAAAAGATTGTTGGCTTACCCACGTGTTCTACTAGATATTTGTATATTGCACTTTCTCTTGTTGATCATACTTGATTCATAGTACCAGAAATGAGATTGAGATGGACTTGTGAAATATTAGTGTCATATCATGATGTAGAGTGTATTGACTTATATGCTATCATGGGTAAATAAAATCTTCTTATTTTCATGAAGTTAGATACAAGTAACCCTTATATGAATTATTGTAAGTTTGACAATGATATTATAGGTTTTTCACATCTAGTAAACTGCTTCATGTTTGGATAGTTGAATCATCAACATGTTAGACATTAACGATTATTACATTGCTGGTTGTCAAGTAATATATAAATAGAGTGAATAGCGAAAAATAAACTAGTAAATGAATAAATATTGACCTCAATTTTGTCGGTTGCTACAGTAGAGTTAAATGTCGATTTACAAGATGATGAGGACGAGGGATCACATTATGTTGAGAAGGATTTGAATGCAAACAAAAGGAAGGGTAGGAAAAAATTTCAGGAGAAACGGCTTTATATAAGGGCCTCCAAGAAAAATTTTTACTCGTTTATGAACAATTTATCTAGTAAACAGAAAGCCGACATAAAGAAATTAGGGTTTGGTTCATTGATTAAGTTCTCCATAATGAATGTCCCAACAAGATTAGCATATTACGTGCTAGAGAAGTTTTCATCAGAAGATTCAGTTTTGGAAGTTAATGGAAATCTTGTTTTAGTTAACAAAGAAAGGGTGCATGATGTCTTTGGTATACCTATTGGTGGTAAGAAGATACCTTACTGTCCTCAGGTAGATTTTTCAGAAAAAGTTGTCAAAAACTGGAGGAAACAGTATCATACAGGGAGATTAACATTGAAGGATTTAATGAGAGAAATGGAGGACCAAAAGACTGGTGGTATGCTATTCAAGCAAAATTTTTTGGTTTTTTTTGTGACAACCATGGTTGAAGGAATTAAGTGCAACACAGTGAACTAGAAGTTTCTACCATACATTACAAAAATAAAAGAAGCTCGTGGTTTTGACTGGTGTGATTTTTTGTTAATTTCTTTCAAAGAGAATAAGAGAGGATGGCTAAAATCAAAAGAATCAGTTCACGAAAAGGCTGAATTCTATGGACCTATCATGTTTCTTCTTGTATGTTTGTTATGATTATAAGTTTTCATTTTATGGTTTATCATTCTTACATTTAATAATAATTTAAGTTTAATCATATGTTTCTTCTTTCTGTTTTCTAGATTCTTTATGCCCATGAAGCTCGAAAGCCTGAAAATTTTCAATTTCCTCTTTTCAAAAACTGGGATTTGGAATCCTTGAAAGAAATTGAAAAAGAAATTTCCAGAAATGGAGAGTTTGAAAAGGTTACTGAATAAATTAAAATGGTACCAGTAACACGTGAAGTTAAGAGGTAAAGGGCATCTAAGAGGTTATTGGAACGCAAAAAGATGATTCTGGAACAAAAAAAGGGTATGTATGATATACTTAGAACATTTTTACTTTTTCACAGTTTATTTTTTTAATTTTTATCATATCATTTAAGGTCTTGAGGATTTTGTCGATGAACAAGATGATACCCGAAAGAAATCTGAAGGTGTTCAAAATGAAGCAAGTCAGAAGCATAGTTAAGGTGAAGAGTTTGAATTTAATGGTTGCAATCCTTTTGTAGAAACTCAATCCCCTGAAAATCTGAACTTTTTTAGAGTTGAAATAGAAATTCAGGTATGAAAATTTAGGATTCATAAAGTTCATTCCAGATTTTTTTGCTTATAACTAAATGATAATTTCAGATGTATTTATAATGACTTTTTATTAAACTGGTTTGCTGGAAATAATAGTTAACAATTTGGAAGTTCGGATGTTATTCTTTTAATTATATGAACAAAGCTTTATGCCTTACCATTTGGGGACATAGGATGTTGTAGTTTCAGACATTTTGAATACATATTACATTATGTGCATTATACAACATCATAGAAACCACAGAGTATGTAAATATTATCAATGTATACTTTTTTGTCATATTAAGGTAAACTGGGTGGGTTGGGTAATTGGTATAAAATGGGTTAGGCTATAGCGAAAACAGGGTGAACTCATTGAATTGTCCACTGTTTAATTAATTATTTCAAAATGGGTGTGTAACTTGTCAAAATATTTAATTATGGCCTAAAATGGGTCTTACATAAATTACACGTGGTACATCAATTCATTTGTAAGGCAGTATAACTTACACATCTGTAACCTAATTTTAGTGTAAGGATTAGGTATATTTAATATTTTTTTACATTTTCTTTACAAATAATTTCTACGCTGTAACAGGTTATTAGAAGAAAAATTCGAGACCGAATGCATATGAGGGAAACTCTGAACAAAGAGATTGTGAAATTATTTCATAATGGATTGAGGATTCGGCCTTATGATGATGAAATCCTGCACCTTAAACAAATTTTTGAAGAAAACATTACAATGGAAGACTTTTATAATTTCTTACCTGAAGATGAATTTGGCGAGGAAGAATTTTTTGGTACAAAAAAAGGATTGAGGGAAACAGTCATTGAAAAAGGTGAATGTTCAAATCCAAGACAGAAAGATATTACTGGTCTTGATGAAAATTTTGAAGGTGAAATTGATAATATTGCTATTCAAAAACAAGATCAACTTCAAAAGAAAACTGTTAAATCAACTTCAAAAGAAGATCAAGAATTAGCAGGAAAAACTACAAGAATTGAAGGTGTTCGTGAATGTTTGAAGCAAAAAAATCAGAATCCACTTAAAGACATTCAACACAAACAAGAAAAACAAGATAATAAGGAAGGATGTCAATCAAAAGATGTTGAATATACAATTGACAAGGTGGGAGATGAACAACATAGCATGGAAAGAAAAACTAACAGAATTGAAGTTGATCGTGAATTTTTGAAAGAAAAATATCATAATTCACCTGAAGCCATTGAACACAAACAAGGAAATCAAGATGACAAGCAAAGCAGTCAATCAAAAGCAGTGGAATCTATCTTTCAAAAGGTAGGAGATGAAGGCCATGGAATAGGAGGAAAAAGTACTAGAAATCAACTTGATTGTGATGGTTTGATGGACAAAATTCAGAATGCAGCTGAATCAGACGAACGAAATCTAGATAAGAACAAAGTCGACAGAATTGAAGCTGATCGTAAAATAGGAGAAAAAAGTATTGAATCTAGCGTTCACAACGTAGGAGATGCAGATCATAAAATAGGAGAAAAAAGTACTACAGCTGGACTTGATCAACATGACTTGATGGACAAAATTCAAAATCCAGTTGAATCCAATCAAGGAAATCAAGATAAGATGAAAGTTGATCAGCAAAGAAAAATTGATCAGATTTTGAATAAGTTGAATTCAAAACGTACCATATTGGAAGTTAATGATTCTGAAATCAAAAAGAAGTCAGGTGTGCATAAAAAGAAAAAGGTTGATCCTTTTTTACCAAGTTTTGACCTTGGATTTGACTCACCCGATAGCATTGAAGATGGAGAAATTCATGGACAAAGAGACTTAGATGAAACTCCGAAGGTGAAAGATCTCAAGTCACTCCCTGACACTGAAAAAGTTTCTCAAAATATATCGCAGATGCCATTTTTGAAGGTGTCAAATTCTGAAGTTTCTGAGAAAGGGTGTGATATTAATGAAAATAAAGAAAATGTTCCAAATCCCTTTCCAATGGTTAAACGTAACAAATTTACTAACAATCATCTTACATCTCCGTACTATATGAGAGAAGTTAAAGTTAATGAAATTTTGAGTTCGGTTGAAGAAAGAGTTTCAAGTGCCATATTCTCAGCTAGGTGTGATCCATCGTAAGTTAAAAAAATTTCTCTCTAATTTCTGTTGTTTTATTTATGTTTAACATATATATTTAAATAATTAATATGAAATTGCAGTGATCCAATCTTTAAAATGGATCAATTCAAGGCTCCAAGAGTTGTTTTTGAGACAATGAGGCCTGGACATATGATTATTGCCCAAGTCATTGATGTATGGGCTTCGATTTTGAATTATGAAGAAAGTAAAAGAGACATGAAAGGAACTGTTAGACTATTTTGCCATACTAATATCATTGTAAGTTGCTTAAAAATTTATCTTTTTAGATATAGATAAATGTATCATTGTATACAATACTAACTTTTCCATTTACATATAATTTTTCTGAAATAGTCACCAGATATGATACAATTTGATTCTTCAGCTGATAAACAAATGCAAGATGAAATTGTATTTTCAAACAGGATTGCTGATATTTTGAAACAATATGGGTTGAAAAGTTTAAAAGATGTTGATTTGGTAACACTACTTCCTTAATTGAATTTACATTTTTTATATACTCGTATTAATTATTTGATTTGAATTTATAAAATTCTATTTTCATGATCAGGTTTTCTTTCCCATGATTTCTCCAGTCTCTTACTATGTGATTGTGTTCAAATTAAAAACGAAAGAGATACACTTCCTTGACAGTCGAATTCATGAAAGTGATAATGTTGATCAGATATATGGAACCTACCAAAGAAGGCTGGTAAGTCTAATACCGTTAACTGTTTGAGATTAAAAATTAAAATTTTTGATTATTAACCCTATGAGAAAAAAGACAATTTTTAACTCTTTCAGATTAGTAGTTAAAGACCATTCTATGTCATTCCTTGATACTGTTTGTATGTGTTTAAACTCCTTGATGTCAAATTATGTGCCCCACATATTCAGTCTTTCTGGTACACAAAAGGCTCACTTAGGTTAGCAAACTCATAACTGTTTTTACTTAAATCCCTCAAGACATTTTATTAGTTTTGGCTTGTTATTTATGGTTAGTCATTGGCATGACAAATATGACTAATTATTATCAAATATTGATGTAATAAACTTTATTCTTTCATTTTCAGAGGGAACTTTTTGATACATACATGGCTATTGAAGAAGCTGTTGTAACCAACTTTGTACAATCAAAACCCGTCATTGTTAGGATGAATTGGAGAACAAAGAGAAATTTTAATGATTCTGACATTTTTGCAATGAGACACATGGAGGTATATAAAGGAAATGGTTTGTACAACTTTAACAGTGGTTTTGTGAATGAATCCGTGATAAAAGGGAATGTTAGACTTCAACAAAATCAACTGTACGATTTGAGGAAAAAGTATGTGACAAAGATGCTTACATCAGATTTGAATGAATTGCATAACAATGTGACAACTGAGGTTGAAGACTATTTTAAGATTCCAGAGTTTATGAGAAGAATCCTTGAGAGCAAGTCTTCAACCGAAATTGATGAAAGGGTTAAGCAGACTATGGAAATTGTCATTACCCGGTAATACCTATAAAAAATTAGATAAATTAATTTTTTCTCTGTTGTAGTTTTTACAGTTTTGCTAGATGATTATAATTTATTTGTGTATGTGCAGGTGATTTTTCGTTATGTTGACGGATTAAGAAGATCATGTTGGATTTCATATTGGAGTAGCAGTTTAGACTTACTTTTTCTTTTGATAATATTAAGAACTACCTAAATCACAACTTTTTTTGTTATCGTCCAAGGAATTTGATACACTTATATGTTGATACTTTTTTATTTAAATTTTTGATACATTTTTCCAATTCAGACAATTATACATCAAATAACTTGATAAAAAATTGACAAAACAGATATTAAATTTAATTTTTTTATAGAGTACACTTTCACAACCAGTCCATAAGTTAAAGTTCTGAAGCCCAACTAAACCAATACATTTTTGATGAGACTTCCTTTTGATTGGCAGTCACTGGACTAGAAGGCGAATCTTTAAGATTCCAAAACACAATTTCTCATACTCATGACTCTTAAACTTATTGCGTTGGTAATACTTTCTGCAGTCACCAAGGTCTGATCCAGTTCCATCCACAAGAACATAATGCAAAAGCACCATTTTGGACGACCTACTTATAAATGTATCCTTCAAACAATCAGTACACTTTACTTGATCTGGCCACTGATATAATATAATGGAAACAATCACATAAACATATTGTTCTTCAAATATTAAAACAACCTTCATAAGCAAAATGAAATTCAAAAGTTAATATATTGTGGAAAAAAAACAGCTTAAAATGGTTTTTAACTTCCAACAGTAGAACATAAAATAAAGATTTAAATGAATTACAAAACAATAATGGAAAAATTGCTTCAATCAATAAAAATCTATTGTCCTCAATTTACTTCTTTTTGGAGGCTTTAAGAGCTTCAGCCTTGGCTCTTTTCTCTTCTTCCTCCTTTGTTTTCTTCGCACAATTTCTTTTGTCATGAAAAGTCATCCTTCCACAACTTGCACATTTTCGTTTATGCTTCATTGACTGTTCCACTGCAATTTCCTTTGAACTCTTTAATCTGCTTCCACAACCTTTAAATCCCTCTATTTCTGGGTTTTCAATTTTTCTTTCTGCAGGTTTTGTCACACCTAAGAAACTTTCAATGATCTTATCCTTGTTCTTTATTCCAGCATTTGTAAACCCATCTTCAATCTCACGTTTTAATGATCTAACTTTATCATCAAATGCTGAAAGCATAGCTTCATCATTTCCTAACAAGGTCATGCAATTCTCAACAATGTAATGAGCTTCATTTGTTAGCCTTTCAAACTCTTCATTTGATTCTCCATACCTTGTTCTTCTTGTTCTCATTCCTGGAGGAATTAGATCTTTTCTCCAACGCCTAATAATGTACTTTTCTGGTATTTGGTCAATACCGTTTGCCTTGAACATGCAAAAGACATGTCTACACAAGAAGCCATAACGTTCAAATGTCTTGCAGCTACATACAACTGTCTGATCTGCTATGTTATGTATCAACTTAACAAGCAACAAAACAAACAAATTAATACCATTCAGAGATATAATTAATTATTCAGTGTCATATGATGGATCCAGATCCAGATTTCAGATGTGGTCTTTTCATGGAATTTAAACATATGACTGAAACTAGCAGAATAATGTTCAATTGTTTAAACTTCAAAAAACTTTTTCTTTAAATAATGATACACTTTTATAATATAATATGAAAATTTCAGAAGGTGGAAATCGTAACACTCATTCAACTACTCATATTTATTATTCATATATCCAAGATAAATGCCTGATACTTCAAATAAACCTTCACTCATAAACCTTCCTATTCCTACGTTACTAAACTAATGTCTCTCCGCCTTGGGCAAGATCACATATTCACATGTTCAGGTGTCACCTATTTGTAGACAACTAAGTAATGTAATTTATTCCAAAGTCACTACCTGCAGATTTATTCAACTAGTGCCAATACAAAACTTACTCTAAGTGAGTTCTATAATTAACATTCCGTGCCATAAAACGACGACCTTCTTAAAAGAAAATAGATGTTAAACACATCAGCACATATAATCCCAACAAAGTCTGTTATGTACAAAAAAATTCAACATAATATGAATAAAGAACAATTTTTCTAGTTTAAAAACTATAAACAGTAGAAGTACCTTGAAAATAAACGTCTTTTTAACTCTTTCATTGTTGGATGTACTTGCAGAATTTTCTTGATCTTTTGAAAATAAGGCTCTATTTGTATCCTCAATTTCTTCTCCCTCTATAGTTCTTAGATCTTCAACTTCTTTTTCGTCCTCTTTAACACCCTTTTTTTTCCTTTTCTTCTTCCTCTTTTCCTCTTCAACAAACTTGCAGTTCTTTTATGCATTTCTTTTATTTCTCTAATCAAAATCACATCAACACCTTCTTCTGAATTAACAGAAATCTAAGCACAATCATAAATGGATATTTGAATCTCATTTTGAACAAGTTGGAAGATTGCACGCGTGTAGACATCACATGCTTGTTTTTCGATATTAACACGTGTTGAAAACCGTGCTCTTTTGATAAGAGATTGATGATCCAAAAACTCTAATCTGCTCCCTTGCTTCTCCATAGCCGATTCATATGACAACATAAAATGAACCAAAGTCGATTTCTCAGTTGTAAAGTTGCTGAAAAATGAATTCTCGCTCTTTGACCTAGATGTGGTCCTCATTAAACCCGACATTTATAAGTCTCTAAAATACGCAGGTATCCATGTTGATCTGATGCTATACATGTGAGTAAACCATTCATGATCGTCCAAACCAAACTCCTTCATTATTTCAAACCATTTCTTCTCAAACGTATTTGTATCTATCGATAAATTCCACACTATATCATTGAATTTCTTTTTGAAATCTGAATGCTCAAACATATCGTTTCCCACCTAGATATTCAAAATTCATTAGTGAAATTTACTAAAATCATAAAACATGGAATAAACATCCTAAACTAACAGTAATATGCTACTTTTTTTTGAATAAAAACACACTAAAAGTAATAAACAGTCTGATAACTATCATGATGCAATTAACAAAACAATATCAAAAGCTACACAAATAATCAGATTCATTTACCTTTGATGGAAGTTTTTGCGTAATGTGCCACATGCAAAGCCTATGTCTTGACTCTGGTAAAACAACCTCAATTGCTTTCTTCATTGCAGGATCTTGATCCGTAACCACCATCTTTGGTTGGCTGCCAAATGCTTGTAGAAAATTTTCAATTAGCCACTTGTAAGAATCTGACTTTTCGTTGTGCAGCATGCCGGCTCCAATTGATACTGTTTTTTTGTGGTTATCAATTGCGGTGAAAGGTACAAATATTAAGTTGTACCTAAATTAATAAAAACGCAATAGTTAGATTTGCAAACTACATAGTAAAAATATGTAATAGAAAATTTACATTTTAAGTGCACTTACTTATTTGTCCTATATGTAGCATCAAACGAGATAATGTCTCCAAACTCCTTGAAGTTCAACTTAGCCGTTTCATCCGCCCAAAAAAGACCAGCAAGATTTTTGTCTTCTACCTTGTAATTGAAAGAAAAACCTCTGACACATTGTAATGTGTTTTCCATTTTGTTAATCAGCATTTGGGCGTCATCTAATCCTATATAACAATCTATGGCAGTTTTATGGTTCTTGAAATCTGTAACTGTCCCATGGGTTTTTTTGTATGAACCTTGAATGTTGCTATATATATGGTGAGCTCTTGTTGCCCCTATGTTTGAAATGGATACTTTATGTATGAAATTCATTTCGGCAAAACCTAACTGTCTTGATTTCTTCAATAAATGCCTATGTTCTTTTGGAACCATTTGGTGATTGTGTCTTGGCTCAAATGTATCTAAAACATATGAGTCACTTCCTTCAACAATCTTGAAAATAGCTTTTGCTTTGCAACCAGTAACATGTATTGATGAAGTCCGCTGCCTTTTCTCAACATTTGTTGTATCACCTCGAGTGTTTCCTACCTTGTTACACAAAAGATACCTTTCCTTCACTATTCCACTCAGTAATTTCTTTTGTATTGACTTTCTAATGTCAAAACCTGAATGGTAAGCATATCTTTCATACATCTCAATACATTTTTCTAGACTCTCAAAAATATCTCCCTTAACTGGTATGAACTCCGGTGGTGCATCTGGATAAACAACTGGATCTTCTTCATCGTATGAAGAAATCCCTGAATTGTTGTAAGAAGTTCTTCTAGATACACTAAAGGAACCTGTAACAAAATAGGAATATTGTTGTATTTATATTATCAACTTACAGGACACTTTTTTTTTTTTTACAGTTATACTAACTTACCTATGCATAACCTTCAAAGTTTACACATGTGTAAGTTTTACTTATTGTCGGTTACACATGTCTAAGTTACATAGTTTTACATGTGTAACTTACAAGTGACAGAACACTTACAAATGACACATCTAATTGTAAATTTAAAATCGTAAACAAACACATTTTTAATAAAATAGGTCAGTTAAACACAGAGTTATCATATACATCGCATTATCTCTTTTTGCATGTTAATGCGATATTTGAAGATCATACAAATATTTAATAAAATCTATCAGTTAACCAACATATATTATTAAAATAAAATACAGTTGATTCAATATTAAATTGATAGTAAATTATAGATTAATTAGAAAAGAAATTACTTACTTGATTCAGATTGACCGTTGTTTCCGGTTGAATTAACTTCTTCATCAAAATTTTCCATTTGTATTGGAAACTTCGCCGGAAATTTGAAGAACAACAAAACACCATTGAAGAAGAAGACGGTTCGGAATTTCTCCGGAACGTGTTACCAAACGCCGCTAGCCGGAATAATTATAAAATATTCCGAACCCTAACTTTCTGATTCGCAAAATTTATCCGATAGGATTAATAGCCGGGATCTGATGTTAACGAGGAACAAGAAGAAGGTGTTTATTGAGATGTCGACGGTTGCAGATGATGAATGTCGACGGTCGACGGTGGTGAAGCCGATGGTCGACAGTGCTGAGGGATGTTGATCAGTTATTCGGCTTTTAGGTTGGAATGTTACAAATTTTTGTTATCTATATTAGTGAACGTAAAAGGACCATATTACCCTTCCGTGTTTTTGATCAGATCTTGAGAATCAACGGCCCAGATCTGGTCCCATGGACTTTTTTTATTGGTTGAACTAACTTTATCCTCCCCCTCTCCTATATTACTGTATTTGGTAGAAATTATATATATGATTATAAAATCTCATATATAAATATCTCCTATTACTGTATTTGGTAGAAATTATATATATGGGGAAGTGAGTATGAGGTTGGCTCCTTCACATTTTGTTTTTATAATCATGAAAATTATGAGGGCCATGTATTTGGGGAACCTCTCACATACAAAAATTTTATTATTTGTTTGAATCTAAAACAAATACATGGTCCCCCATGATTTTCATGATTATAAAAAACAAATGTGAGGGGTTCCCCATCTAAGCTTAGATGGGGGACATCCCCATAGTCACTTCCCTATATATATATAACATTCCGGTGAGAACAGTCTTAATCTAAGAACGGTGAGAACACTTAAAAAACATCATTTTGATGCATTGAAAGTCCATAAAACTAACATAGTGCATAACTAATTATCATTATTTAAGTGTTTAACAACACATTGATCCGTTAAAATCAAAAAAATCACGTTTTTTGTTGGATGCATAATTTTGATGAATGTACATCCAAAATGGATGCACAAAACAAAAAACATGATTTTCTCGATTTTGACATACCAATATGTTGTTAAACACTTAAATAATGATAATTAGTTATACATTATGTTAGTTTTATGGACTTTTAATGTATCAAAATGTAGTTTTTAAGTGTTCTCACCGATTCTTATTTTAAAACTGTTCTTATTTGGTTGTCCCCCTATATATATATAGGGTAAAGTAATTTTGAGAACCTTTTTTTTGCGAGAACCTTTGACAACTTTTCAAATCAAGCCCAATCGATGATTATTTTTTACATGAAAATTGTTTTTTGATTGTTTTCTGAATAACTTATGTATAATTTTGAAGTTTATAATTGCGTGGAGGCATGGATTATTATCCGTTATACAATTATGTGGAGATTTGGATTCTTGATCACATGTGCACGAATATTGCTATAATTACATGTGATCGACTTGCATACATGTGATCATAGCAATATTCGTGCACATGTGATCAAGAATCCAAATCTCCACATAATTGTATAACGGATGATAATCCATGCTTCCACACAATTATAAACTTCAAAATTACACATAAGTTAATAAGGAAACAATCAAGAAACAATTTTCATGTAAAGAATAATCATCGGTTGGGCTAGATTTAAAAAGTTCTCAAAGGTTCTCGCAAAAAAAGGTTCTCAAAATAACTTTTCACTATATATATATTTATATATATATATACACACACAAGAACTTATGGTAAAATAAAGTGTTCGACTAGTCAATTTACATAAGCTGCTAGTTTTGTAAAACACTACTGGTTGCCTTATTGTAAGAAGAATAATAATTATTCGATAAATTTCCAGAAACTCACTTTAGCAATCACTACTTATCAAACACAAACCAAGTCAAGGTATTGTTAATAGTATTATGTATCAATTTTTTAATTTGGGTTTTACTAATCAAAGTTGCTCCACGGTGGGTTAAAATTTCGAATGCTTGATGAACGCCAATGTTGAGGAAACCGTAGCCAGTGGAAATGTTTATCCCAACAAGAAGTGGTTGGACGTATTCAATTGCTGGTTAGCAAATTTTTTACGGATACTAACTTTGTGTGGTATCTCTAAGATCCGGCCTTCAGGTTGACATAGCCAACTAGGCACAACTCGAGGCATTTTTACGACACGGAGGATAAGACCGGACACCACCACCAGGTTTCAGTGAGTTGAAAAAGGCCGGTATCTGCCACACCTGTCTTAATTCGTATTTTTACAAATTTTCAAAACAAAGTTCGTATAAACTGCTAGAATTAACAATTGGATCAGATCAAATCATTTCCAAAAATAAGCAAATCTCGACTTTGGCTACAAGCTATGGATCAAAACTCCAATTCAATTGATTTTATTTCTTAATTTATCTATCAAAATAATAGTATAAATAGGGGCTCAAAGATGTATTTACGATCATCTCAAAATAAATAACAATTCTTTTTCAATTCTCATTCTAAATTCTATCATGGCATCAGAGCCTCAATTTGGAGCTACATCATCTACCTAGTAAAATGTAGATGCAGATTCGTTGTGACAATCACAACATAGATTTGATTATCGTTTACGTTTTAGGAACTATGTTTGTAATCATTTAAATAAGAACTTGTGTTGATATTTAATGATTACAGTTGAACTTCAATATTATATCTGTTTATGTTTTGTATTGTGTTTTTGTGTTATATATTGTTTTGCAGGTACAAGAACATAGAATCAAGGTTTATAAGTGTCGTAGAATACTTAAAAGATGATTGGATGTTATGTACGAGCCAAACGAAGCTAAACAAAGAGCCAAAGGGTTGTCCCTCGTGCTGACGTCATCAGTATGAAGGAACAACCTCGTGCTCACGTCAGCACGAGGCAAGTCGATTGGCTTATTGTTTCGGGCCTAATCTTCGATTAAGGCCTAAGCCGACACGATCCAATACATAACTAGTATAAATACAAGATCTAATCTACGGAATTAGGTTAATCGTTTCTAATCATTTTAGATCTTAGTGAATCGTTTTGATTATACACGAATCAAGGTTATTTGTTCCTTCGTGTGACCTCCTATACGAACCACAAGCCTTGTGCATCTCCTTGGGTTGTTTAGTTGCTCATTAATCGACAAAAGGCAATAGCAATCTAGTTATCTCAAGAGGATTCCGCACTCTTGACATAACGAATCATGTCTTATTACGATCCACGCAACAATAGTGCACCTTACATAAAACACAATTGTATCACCTAAATAAAAAAACCCGCAGCCACCATGCCAGATGGATTATATAAGTCTTGTTGCTTACGGTATAAATGTTTAAAAGATGGATTTTCTAATTAATACATAAGTTGTTTAATTTAGAAAATGAAATGTTTTGAAAATTGAAAAGTCAAAATATTTTTGAATGTGTTTCAAGTAAATTTTTTGAAATTTCAATTGTTTTTTGTTGATAAGTATGCTTGACAAAGATTGGACTTGCCTTAGATCTTGTAATGATTGCTAGGTTAAGATTTTGGTTGTTTTACATATTTATGATATTCTATTGTTTTTGGTGCATTGATGAAGTTTGTTAAGTGTGCAGGCTACAGATAATGAACTCATTTTACAATGTTATTGGCATCAAAATTTCAGATTGTGATTGAAGGCAAAATTGTTTTTGCTTGCTTTTAGAATTGCATTGCTGTAACAACCGCCTTACGAATATTCTAATTAAGTTCTTAGATCATACTTTCGCCATCCGAACGGCTAGACAGTCCAATCTACTTAAGTTCTTGACGTACTTTAGACGCAAAATATGCGCTTATTTGAAGGTCAACTAGATCTTAAATCTTGATTTATGTGACGGATTATGAATTAATTCGATAAAATATGAAGGTTCGGTTCATAAATGTTCGTGTCCATAAGTGTTCTAGTGCAAAATGTTCACAAATAGTCCCTTGGAAATGCCTAGTGCATTCATTTGGAAAAGGTTTAAATAGAATGTTGTAGTGTGAGAAAATTCACTATTCATTCATCACCTTCATTTCTCACTCTCTCTCTAAAAACACATAGTCAGAAAACATCTCCACCACCATTTTCACACACTAAAATCACCATCTTGATTTTGGGTTGGTTAAGTGAAATCATTTGTACTTTCGGGTTCCTTGTGACGATCAAAACACGTTTCCAACAACAAATCACAGGTAATAACAACATCTTTTGAGAATTTGATCAAAACAAAAGTGTACTTTTTATGTTCTTGTTCTTGATGATTTGGTCCGATTTTTGTTAAGAAATCATGTTTATAAGCAATGGGTTTGTATTTAAATGTGTTTAACATCATTTTTGTGAACAAATTTGGGTCATAACGTGATTAAATTGCAAAACCCATTTTTCAAATATGAGCATGACTTGTTCTTGAAACCACCAAGTATTCATGTGTTAATCTGATTCTGAAATCTGAAAATGTGATAAGAAAATGGTGTTAATATGTTAACATGTACTAATATCACGTCCTAAAACTTTTCCAAAATCGACCTAGACCTTTATGGATTAAACTTCCTGATTGGTTGGGCTCATGTTCATGTTCTTAAGCTGCTACTGCTGCTACTCGTTGTTGTGTGGTTGAAGTGTGGTTCGGTCTTGGTTCATATAAGGGTAACTGATCAATGATCGGTTTTGCTCAAATATTATCTTGAAAACGATCTTGTGTTGTTTACAAATTGGGTAAAACGACCTAAATGGTTGAGAGGTGAAACGACCTAAATGGCTGAGAGGTGAAACGATCTAAACTGAGGAGAGGTGAAACGATCTAAACTGATGAAGAGGGAAACGATCTAAACTTGTGAGCACGAAACGATCTTATTTACCTAAACCAAAACGATCTTAATGTCACAATGACGAAACGACTTAAATGCTTGAGCTGGAACGATCTAAACAATCACAACCAGAAATGATCTCTTTTAACTACGAACAAGAAACGACCTCTTTTGGCTATGTATATGAAACGATCTGTTGGCCAAGAACCTGTAGAACGATCTAAGAAGGTTGTCTAATGAAACGATCTAAGAAGGTTGTCTAATGAAACGATCTGAACTAACCTAAGACTAAGACGATCTAAATGATGAAGTAGTGAAATAATCTAAATGAACCTAAACCCAGAACGATCTAAACATGGCGGGACTAGAAAGATCTTTTCGATGAGTACCAAAACGACCTAAATAGAAGATTATAAAATGGCTCTTCAGCCAGAATTACGAAACTATCTGTTTGGAAATATAAAACGATCTCCTTGCTTATCCTGGGAAACAATATATTCTTACTCGAGTATGGAAGTGGCCTGTTTGAATTGAATATCGAGACGATTACCTGAGTATCTTCAAGACGACCTGATCTGCTTATGAGTCAAGACGATCTAAATAACCGAAACCCACCTATCCTTTTAATTGATCAGATAGTCGACCTAGCCTGGTACATAACTCATGGGCAGACCTTGCTTGCAATATTCTTTGATTGAGAACAATCAAGACTACTCATAGACTTCAGAACTAATTCTTAAAATGGTCCAAGACAATGTTCATTTTACAAAACCCTAATCAAGTTCACTAATAAAGAATGTACAGTTAATTAATGATATAATCAGGTTGTGTATGTTCAAAGATTTACAAGTTGAGTTCAGTTCGAATACTTGAGTACATTTAAAGTCCATTTTGTGTCTAACCATTCTAAGTTTGTTAAGGACCAAATCATCGGAACATCAAGAACATTTTCGTGATTAATTAATCACCGAGTCTAATATATGTACATATCATGTGTACAACAATGTGTACTTAGGCTTCTGTCAAGACGCGCTTGGATTTCTATAGATATAACATATCTATCTCTGTGCTTGTTCTCTGTGCTCAATAACCGTACTATACCAGATCACTGTGAGTTCACTTATCCCCTTTTTCGTACATTTTGTTCAAAATTATTTATCGGGGTCTGAAAAGCATGAAAACTATTTTTTTTGTACTTATATATATATATATGTTCTTGAACTATTCTATGTACTATTTTATGATCGTATGATATACTTATAAAATGATTCTAAATTATCTTCTGATGTGTATTTAGATCTTGAATGGGCAGGATCTTGAATACATAAATACTGTTATACATACTCTCTGATGTGTATTTAGGTCTTGAATGGGTAGGACCTGAATATACTCTTATTGATATACTATTCTCTATTATGTACGTATTGTTCTATGTGTGAGTTCTATCTTTACTGCTATCAATTCATATCCCACAGTTCAGGGAATGAACCGTAGGTAATTATGGACAGCGTTGTTAGGGTAGGCCCACCCTCATTCTCTACAATTCAGGAGGATGCATATTATTTGTGCTTGTTCTGATCTAGATCATATATATAGCTTACTTGATCATGTGAGCTTATTGGTTCGTTATTGTTCATCTTTAGCCAACCGGGTTAGCAGTAATTATATACATACATATTTAGTGCATACTTGTTCTTAAAACTATTCTCACTTCTACAAAGTACTTTTAATATACGTACTGATCTTATGACTTGTTCTTATTATACATAACTAATAAGTACTTTATGTGAATCTCACCAACTACTTTCGTAGTTGACCCCTTTGATCTTACATGCTTTTCAGGCTAGGCTAGTAGATCCTTTAGCATAGGAGTCTTCGTCTTTTGAGCTCATTCCTTTGGCGATTGTTCGTGCGTACAAGATCAGTAGCTGCGAAGACTTCCTTTTGCTCAATTCAGTTCAAGACTTGTTTCGGTAAAGACAATTAATCTGTCTTTCTTGATTTTGACTATTCTAGGTATATCCCATGTTCTGTAATAACTTATGAACTTCTTCTCTTTTAATGTTATTGGCTATGTTTGAACTTGTACTGTGCATGCTTGTGCTTATCTGTGCATCCCGTGTGTTTCGCTTTAGCGGGGTGTTACAATTGCGATGGACAATAAAAGATGCTCAGAAATTACAAGAACTGTGCTACAAGGATGAATTGCCTTGTATTTATTAACCTAAGACTTAGTGTGATAGGTTACCATTGTATTATCAAGATCACAACCTAAGATGTAATATGATAGGTTGTTGATATGATATTTTGATATATTGTAATGTATTATACATTATATATGTTTTAATGTAAGTTTGCATTTGTTGAGTTAAACATCAATGAAGAAATGATCGATTTTTTGTCACCAACTACTAGAGTTTCTACTTCTACCTCTGCTCCAGCTGGTTTTGATGTTGGTCCTTCGGAATTGCCGGTTAATGTGGTTGATGATTCAGAAGATGATGAAGAAGAGGAAGAACATATTTGAATTGGTTCTTCAATTATATGCAACCTAAATAATGTGTATCATGGAGTCGAAGTGGATGATCTTCTCATCCTATTTGATTTGAAACAATTTTCTTTTCGATAAATTCTTAGGAATTTCTAACTCTTTCAATTAACTAACTTTTAATATAAAAACCAAGATGACGTGGTGTCTTTAAAAACCAAACTCTTTCTAAACTACTTAAAACTCGCTAGCTCTTTGTAGTCTCCGTGGAACGAACCTTTACTTACTTTAATCTATATTGCATACGAACGGGTCCACTACCCGATTGTGTGTGGTCTTCGATTCGGAGTATTTTTAAGGATTTAATTTAACTAGATTTTCACACATCACTTAGTATTTTTTATTTCTCCTGCTGACTCAACTATAATTTGCATGCTCAATATATAAGGGAATGTTCTTTATATGCCTTATATATTTAGCCCATCAATCTTTTATAGGTTACCCGAAGACACATAACGAGAATACAACCAATATTTTGACAAACTCTTCTTAGCATGATTTAAGGGCTTTAATTTGAGATTTCGTAGTTGATCCTTTCTTGTACTCAAGTGCAAGAAACTAACTTGCTTTCTTAGGTTAATTTTCGATTTTTAGTTTTAATTTTCTGTTTCGTTTATTTTGTGTAACTTGGTGCGTTTTACGGTTTTCTTTGTTTGTGTTTTTAGGTTTGTTTCTTAGTTAATGACCACAAGGGCTGCCGGTATTCCACTAGTAAGCCCTCAATCTAATCCGGGAAAGACGAAGAGACAATGAAGGAAACCCTTCTAAAACCGTTAACCTTTCATCTAGCAAAATAAATTCCTTAAACTTAAACGTTGAAGCCGAAAGTTCCACACGACGGGAAAATAAACAACAAACTCCACCGAAGACTTCACCTAAAAATTCACCAAATTCAACACCAAACTCCACTCCACCCTCCACACCTCCTACTACACCTAGAAACATGGCCGAAGACATGGTTCATCCTTTTGATAGGACTATTGGGGAGAGTACTCGAGTCATTGCACCTAATAGGGGCTCGGTTATTCGTCCTCCAACCACCGCTCCAAATTTCAATGTCAAAGGTAATCACTTGTCTCGGGTTGAAGAAAATCAATTTGATGGGGTTGTTAAGTGGGATCCGTATGATCATGTGGAGAAGTTTGAAAAAGTTTGTCGATTGTTCAAGTATGGGGAGACTCAAATGCCACATGTTAAGCTTGAATTGTTTCCGTTGTCTCTCACGGGAGAGGCGGCAAATTGGTACAAGAATCTCGATGACAACATATTTGAAACATGGGAAGAGTTGAGGGAAGGATTCATTGAGCGGTTCTTTCCGGCTCAATTGGTTGAAACAATGAAGTTGGAGATTCGGGCGTTTAAGCAACTTAGTGGTGAGGATTTGGTTGATGCTTGGAAGAGATTGAAGGAGTTGATGAGAAATTGTCCCGAGCATGGTATTCGATTGAATGAGCACATTCTTATTTTCTTCCGGGGTTTAGATAGCCGTACTCAAAGGGAATTGGATTGGGCTTGTGGAGGTAACATTAATAATGTAACTTACAACGAAGCCTATAAGATTATGGAAGATATGGTTCGTACTAGTGTTATTCGAGAAGCGGGTAGGACTAAACCGGATCTTGTGAAAACGGGAAGAAGAAGTGTAGCTCGGGTTGATAGTGGTGGAAGTAATGATGTTGTGGCTGAAATTAAGGCATTCGCAAGTCACATGGATAAGCAATTTGCAAGCATGGATGGTAGGTTCGGGTTGATTGAAAAGGATTTGAAGACGGCGGTTGCGGGTTGTGATATTTGTGGTGATAGGCATTACACGGAAGATTGTGATAAAGCGCCACGGAATGAGGAAGTTGATTATGTTCAAAATCAATATCAACCACCGTTTGCAAATCGAGGGTTTTTTCAAAGGAATGGAGCTTATCAAAACCGGTACCAAGGTAATTCTAATTCTAATTTTAATTCTAACGGTGCAGGGAATTATAGGTCCACATTGGGAGCTTCATGGCAAGGAATAAATCAAGGAGGTCCTTCGGTTCAACCGGTTGAAGTTGTTGATCCTAATGCCAAGCTTAGGAATCTTGTGAAGAAGTTTATGGTTGATCAAGACAAGAAGAATGAGAACTACCGAACCGATATCACCGCTTTGAATGATAAGATGAATCAAAATATCAAAAGTCAACAAGCGGCGATCAAGGATTTAGGAGTGAGGCTTGATAGAATGGGTAATTCTAATCGTCAACAAGGATCTTTGCAAAGTAATACTTAACAAAATCCTAAGCCTTCCGGTTCGAATGATGGAGGTAATAAGTATCAACACCCTAATGTTAGGAATGAGAATGTAAATGCCATTAATACTCGGTCGGGTAAGGTAGTTAATTCTCCTATTTCTCCTCCTATTTCTAGTGCTACTAATGTTCCTACGCAGGTTGATAGTGAGGACGAAGAAGATGAACAAGTTGATGAAGAGATTGTAAAGTTGAACCAAGCCGTGAAACTACCGGCCGTTCCATCTACTACTCCGGTTGCTACACCGGTAGCTAAACCAACGGTTGATGAGCCTCAAGTCAAGCCATATAAGCCTAAGATTCCTTTCCATCAGAGATTAAGGAAGGATAAGCTCAAGGAACGATACGGTAAGTTTGTAGACATGATTAAATCGGTTTATATTAATGTGTCTTTGGTTGATTTACTTTCAGGGATGCCGAATTATGCTAAGTTTATCAAGGATCTTGTAACGGATAAGAGGAAGCTAGAGGAAGCTAAGGCTACTATCCTTAACGCGGAGTGTTCGGCAATTGTGCAAAACCAAATCCCTCCTAAGCTTGAAGATCCAGGGAGTTTTCTAATTACTTGTTCTCTTGATGCTAAGCTTACCTGTGATGCTTTAGCCGATATTGGTGCAAGCATTAATTTGATGCCTTTTTCAGTTTATAGGCGATTGTCTTTAGCGGCTCTTAAGCCAACTCGGATGAGCATTAGGCTCGTCGATCATTCCTTTCAGTATCCCATGGGGATTGCGGAAAATTTGTGTGTTAAAGTAGGCCATATTGTCTTCTTAGCCGATTTTGTTATTCTTGAGATGGAAGAGGATGCCAAGGTTCCTCTTATTTTAGGCCGACCTTTCTTGTATACGGCCGATGCCATCATTCGTCTTAAGGATAAGATTATTTCGTTAGGCATAGGAAATGATAGAATTTCGTTTTCAATTGATAAAGCTTTGCAACATCTTTATTCTACCGATGATTCTTGTTTCAGGATTGATGTAATTGAAGAAGACGAAGCTTTGGAAATGGAATTGATGAGTTTCTTGGACACGGATGAAGGAGAAGCTTTGCTTGCTTGTAGTGAAGAGGAGCAAGTGATGGTTGCGGACATAGTAAGAGAGATTATGGAGGTAAGCACGGATGAATCAATACCGGAAGATGAGACTTTTGAGGAAAATGAGAGGGATGGTTTGAAGATTGAAACTGCGGTGGACAATCCACCAACCGATTTGGAGCTCAAGCCACTTCCCGAGCACTTGGAATATGCATTCCTCGAAGGTAAGTCACTTCTTCCCGTCGTCATATCATCATCACTTTCGGATGATGAAAAGGGTAAGTTAATGACTGTGTTGAAGGCTCATAAAAGAGCCTTTGCTTGGCGTACAACTGACATACCCGGAATTAGCCCCGAATTTTGTAAACATAAAATTAATTTGCATGAAAATTTCAAACCAAGTGTTCAAAGACAAAGGAGGCTAAATCCGAATATGAAAGATGTCGTTAAGAAAGAGATAATTAAACTTTTAGATGCTGGAATCATTTATCCTATCTCTGAAAGTCCATGGGTAAGTCCGGTCCATTGTGTACCAAAGAAGGGGGGAATCACCGTTGTCACTAATGAACATAATGAACTTGTACCTACTAGAACGGTTACCGGGTGGCGGGTGTGTATTGATTATAGGAAGTTAAATGATGCGACCCGTAAAGACCATTTTCCTTTACCTTTCATTGACCAAATGCTCCAACGGTTAGCCGGAAACGAGTATTTTTGCTTTCTTGATGGTTTCTCCGGGTACTTTCAAATACCCATTGATACCAACGATCAAGAAAAGACGACCTTTACATGTCCTTTTGGCACGTATGCTTATCATAGGATGCCATTTGGATTGTGTAATGCTCCCGCCACCTTCCAAAGGTGTATGATCGCGATATTCCAAGACATGTTAGAAACATCTATGGAGGTTTTCATGGATGACTTCTCGGTCTTTGGTGACTTTTTTGACAAGTGTCTTTCCAACTTAGATAAGATGCTTGAGCGATGTGAGCGGGCACACCTTGTTCTTAATTGGGAAAAATGTCATTTTATGGTTAAAGAAGGCATAGTGTTAGGTCATAAGGTGTCTAGTCTAGGGATTGAGGTAGATAAGGCTAAAATTGATGTTATTGCTAAATTACCTCCACCAACTAATGTAAAAGGCATTAGAAGTTTCTTAGGTCATGTCGGGTTCTACCGTAGGTTTATTAAAGATTTTTGTAAGATAACCCGACCTATGACTCGTTTGCTTGAGAAAGATGTGCCTTTTGAGTTTAATTCGGATTGTTTAAAGGCATTTGTATTGTTAAAAGAGTGTTTGACTCACTCACCCATTATGGTTTTTCCTGATTGGTCTCAACCTTTTGAACTAATGTGTGATGCAAGTGATTTTGCAGTTGGAGCTGTTTTAGGGCAACGAGAAGGTAATCATTTTCGTCCTATTTACTTTGCTAGCAAGACTCTTAATAGTGCTCAACAAAATTACACCACTACTGAGAAAGAGTTGCTTGCGGTTGTGTATGTATTTGATAAGTTTAGGTCGTATTTGGTGCTTAGTAAGACCATTTTTTTTACCAATCATTCGGCCCTTAAGTACTTGTTTGCTAAACAAGATGCTAAACCTCGTCTCATACGTTGGGTCTTGCTTTTGCAAGAGTTCGATATTGTTATAAAGGATAAGAAAGGGGCTGAAAATTTGGTGGTCGATCATTTAAGTAGGTTAGAGGATCCTCACCGTGAAGAACCTAAGGGGGATGATATTGATGATGCATTCCCGGATGAGTCTTTGATGAGTATTGAATCTAATGTTCCATGGTATGCATATTTTGCTAACTATCTTGTTATAGGGGTACTTCCAAAAGGATGGACAGATCAACAAAGGAAAAAGTTCTTTTCCGATGTTAAGCATTATTATTGGGAAGAACCCTATTTGTTTCGTGTTTGTGCAGATGAAATGATTAGAAGATGTGTTGCGAGAGGAGAAACTCATTTGATCTTGGATGGATGTCATCGAGGACCAACCGGTGGTCATTATGGACCAACCGCTACTAGTAAGAAAGTGTTTGATGCAGGTTTTTATTGGCCAACAATTTTCAAGGAAGCTCAAACTTTGGTGGATACTTGTGATGCGTGTCAACGTCAAGGGAACATCACAAAGAGAGATGAGATGCCTCAAAACTTTATCCAGGTTTGCGAAGTTTTTGATGTTTGGGGTATTGATTATATGGGACCCTTTCCGCCTTCAAATAAGTGTCTTTACATTTTAGTGGCGGTTGATTATGTGTCTAAATGGGCCGAGGCTAAGGCCTTGCCAACGAATGATGCAAGGGTAGTGATAGATTTCTTGAAACAATTGTTTTGTCGTTTTGGTTGTCCTAAGGCCTTAATAAGTGATCGTGGAACTCATTTTGCGAATCACCAACTTGCTAAGGTGTTGGAGAGATATGGTGTTCATCATCGTTTCTCTACTTCTTATCACCCGCAAACAAGTGGTCAAGTAGAAAATACAAATAGGGCATTAAAACGAATTTTAGAGAAAACCATAGGTGATAATCCTAAAAATTGGTCAAAGAAACTAGATGATGCATTGTGGGCTTTTAGGACCGCATTCAAGACTCCACTTGGGACTACACCTTATAGGTTGTATGGGAAAACATGTCATTTACCTTTAGAAATAGAGCATAAGGCTTATTGGGCTCTTAGGAATTGCAATATGGATTTAATTGAAAGTGGTGAATTAAGAATGTTACAATTGAATGAGTTAGATGAGTTGAGATTGTATGCTTATGAAAATTCAAAGCTTTATAAAGAAAAGACAAAGGTTTGGCATGATCGTAGGTTAAGAAAGAAAGATTTTAAGGTAGGTGATAAAGTCTTGTTGTTCATTTCAAAGTTTAAATTGAAACAACCTAAATTGACTTCAAGATGGATGGGACCCTATGTCATTAAGCATATTTATCCTTCGGGGTATATGGAATTGTATAAGGGGAATGGGGAAACATTTATTGTCAATGGTCATAGGTTGAAGATTTTTAATGAAGAAACTTGTGATGAGGGAGTTGAGGTGGATCAACTCTCGTTTTATGAAATTGATAAGTGATTGGGGAGGTGAGTCTAGCTAACGACTCCTTAATAAATTAAGCGCTTCTCGGGAGGCAACCCATGTGTTTTTAATTTTAAGTTTATTCCATTTTTCGTTCCTTATATTGAAAAACCCAAAAACATTTGAAAAATCGAAAAAACCAAAAAGATTTTTGTTTTGTTAGTTTGGTTATGTTATTTTTCGTTTTTATAGCTTTTAGTTGAGATGTGCAGGTTCCGAAGTGTCCAAAAGTGTTACGGTAAGTCATAACGAGCCAAGGTAAGTGCAAAAGGTAAGTTTGGTTAGTGGTGCGCCGCACCAGAAGGCAGGTGCGCCGCACCTGAAGGTGAATCAGGAGAAGGTTTCTGAGAAGAACATGTGACGTACCAAGTATGGGGGTGCGCCGCACCACCTATGATTTTGACCAAATTGACTTAGTTTGACTTCCATTGACTTTCTGGATTGGGTTAGGATTCTTGTAGGGCCCGAAAATCTGGAAAATAAGCCTACCCAATTGATCTCTTTTCTTTCCCTGGCACGACACAAACACACACACACATAATAGTTTTGTTTTCTTTCCTCTCAAAAGCAAAAATCAAGCAAACTTTCAAATCCATTTCAATTTCTCTTTTTAATTATTCGTCAACATGGTTAGGGGTTTGTTTTCAAAGAAAGGGAAGCAAGTGGAGGGCTCAAGCAGCAATGAGGAATTCGTCCCGGGAATAAGGCGTGGTTATGACTTCGGAGAACCCGACCTAAGTGATAACCATCGCTTTAGAGATAGTGCGCTCACCATGAGTGCCAAGACCCATCCCGCTGAATCACATGAGTGGTTGCGCTTCCCAGGAGTTACAGGTAATGAGCGCATTCATTGTATGAACCGCCTTCAAGACCTTCGGTATAAACATGTTATGGAACCGAAAACTGCTAGTTGGGGGGATTTTGAGAAGTTGAATATAAGGGACCCTGTTATGAAAATGATTACTTGCAAGAGTAGAAATGCAAATAGGGAGATAAAAACATATAGAATGTGGGAAAATGTTTTTAACTGTGATATGACACCAGTCCGTGAATGGTGTCTTGAATTTTTGAGTACAATTAGAGTTGATACAAATTTGAAGAGGGAGGAGTTCTATACAAGAAAAGTGATTCATTTTTGAGCAGGGGGGGTTCAAAGGCATTATATGGTGCCTGAATTTGCTTACTTGACTGGGATGGTTTCGGGAGCTGAGTTGAATCATATGGATACTTATGAGTTTTTGAGAAAGGGTGTGTTTGATAAAGATATTATTGGTTTTGATGACGATAAAACAACCAAGGATTTTTGTTTCGAGATTGGTGGTAGTGGTAAGTGAGCCATGGCAGTAGTAAGGTATCGGAAATTTAGGTACCTATTTTTAAGGTTATCCATCGTATGATCACCCATTGTTTTTTGGTTCGAAATGATCACAATGAGAAAGTTTCACCCACTAATGCTTGGCTTATGAGGTTGTTTTATGAAGGTTCTCCTACTACTTTTGCTTGTGCACCTTATGTGTTAGCAAAGTATCTTGCTACACATAAGGATCGTGTGCTTGTTTGTGGGAACTTTATTTACAAGATTTTTGTGATGTTGGGGTTTGATACAACTAGGAATACAAGGAGTTTAGTGAAGGTTCCATGTAGTCATTTTGGAATCAATGATTTGATTAGTTTTGGTTTGATCTTTGAGGTGGATGGAAGAGATGTATTTGTGGGAGATTTACCAGAGGAGCAGCGGCCGGTAGGAAAGAGGCGTAGGGAGGATGGCTCTAGTGCTCCCCAGTTTGCAGCCGGTTCTTCTTCATCTTCTTTTGACTTATCTTCTTTGCACGGGGCTGTTTTTGGTTTACAGGGATCTACAGACATGTTGCTTGATAATGCCCGGACAGTGAATAGTATGCTTCACCGAGTGCTTGGTCAGCAAGAGCACTTCCGTCCAATGTGGGAGAGGCAATATGAGCAATTTCACCAGCAGCAATATAGTCAAGGTGATGAGGATGAGCGCCCAGAGATCCCTACTTATACTCCTCATGAGATAGTGCCTCCTAGCCAAGGTACTTTTGATTATCTCTTTACTTTGCAGGGTTATCAGCAGGAGACATACTCGTATAGACCTCCCGAGTTTGATTCAGCTACTCTGACTACGGGCTATGGGATGTATAGCGGTGCTCTTAGATATGGGGGAGACTTCTTTAGTTATTCTACACTGGGTGGAGATGAGACTTGAGAATATACGGGTATGGGTACTCCTCATGTTGCTCTGGGAGATGATTGGTTTGCTGCTGAGCGTAATCCTGATGGTGCTGACAGTGTTTCCTCTGTGTTCCCTGATCCTTGATTTTGATGATGAGATGGCGGTGCCGGATTCCATGGGCATTTAGTCCAGGGGCGGAGCTAGTGGGGGGACTAGGGGGTGCTTGGTCCCCCCAACTAGTCAGATCTTTGTCTGACAATGTAAGGTTCCGATCATCAGATTACGCAAGTCAACATATATACTTTTAAATAGATAGTTGTATGTATGTGGGATTAGATAGATAGTTATATGTAGCTGTAGGTTTAGACAGAGAAAAAAGGTTTTGGGGGTGGATTTGTATACTTGTATGTATCACTTTATCAGTAACTTTAGAGATAGATGATTTTTGTGAAAGCCAGAGACGAGAGTAATCACTTTTTCTTTTCTCTTAATTTATTAATAAATTTATATATAATTTAGACCCTAAACTTTTCGTTGTTTATAAAAGTGGTAGCTTAGTTTGAAGTTCAGAAGATACAAACATTTCAGTGTGAAATTCACAAATAAATGTTTACATTATACAACTACAAACCAAGTTCACTAAAATGTTAAGAAATTATTTTTCGTCTTTCGGCCCCCGTCAACCAGAATTCTTGGCTTCGCCCCTGATTTAGTCATCATGATTATATTTGGTTCACTTGATAGATGGTTATTTGGAACATTGCATATTTTATTTTTTCGATTTGGTTGTAATGCCCTATGTTGGCACCCATAACATTTTACTTTTTCCGTATTTAGGGTAGTTTATTTAGTTATGTAGGGTAAACACTAAGTATGGGGGGGGGGGTTGGTTGGTTATTTCATTTGACTGATATTCTAATGCTTATTATGTTTGAGTTTGTTTTGGTTGTGTTTTATGCTTTTGGAGAGGAGTAATTCATATGCATATGCTGGCATTAAGTTCAGCGCCCATTCATTGTGACGATTCTACCAAGCATACCAACATTTACCAACATCCGGCAAGTTTTCGTAATTCTTTTCTTTTCTTTTTTATTTGCTTTTACCTATTTCCCATAGATTGTCTTTAGTTTATTGTACAATGGGGACATGGTACAACTCAAGTATGGGGGGTAGGTAAATAGGAAAAATCCGGGTGAAATTGAGACTCTTTTGATGAGATTGAATAGATTTTTAACTTTTGATTGCTTGTCCTATAGTTTATTTACTTTTGTCACATAGATTAAATCATACTATTACTAATTAAACTATATTCCCTTTGGTAAAAAATTTTAAATTGTGAAATGTATTTTGAATGATCGTTAAGGCAAATCCATTTGGGATTGATTACATGACTAGCACACTCTACCACAAAACACCCAAATATGTGAGATCTTGATTCATTTAGAGATTTAATAGGTGTTACGGTTTTGGTTTAGTTGCCTTGTAAATTTTTCCCTCTCATAGGCTTTTGGATTTATCCGGAAGTAAAAGTCTCTTTTAGAGCTTTGAACTATGATGTGCAAGTTTGAGGTTAATTTATTCCATTTCCGTTTATTTCTTTCTTTGATATGAGTGTGCCGGTGATTGCGTTGATTCTAGAACTTGTCTTAGTTGATCGTCCCGTACTTTGCTAGATGATAAAGAGGTAAATTTAGGATTAAACCCGTTTTCTTTGTTTATTCACCCTTTGTTATGTTTATCATTGTTAAACCATGTTTGTATGCATGTGTTTAAGTAGCTAATCACATTGGTTAGTGAATTTCCCTTGTTAAACCTTTGTTTGCACTCATTTTTAGTACAAGATACACATAGAAAACATGTTGAGCCTAACTTTTCGTTTGTTTTAAATCCACTTAAATATTTAACCTATTCTCACCATACCGATAGTTGAAATCCTTGGTTGGTCATTAGTTGTCTATGCTAGTTGGATGGTTTGGGGTTGTCTTGATTGTGTCGGGTTGGTGTATTCTCCATTGGGGGTAGATTGATGTCGTCATGATTTTGGATAAGTCTAGATTATTTGGATTAGCATGATTGTTATTATTTGTCAACAAATTTCAAAGTTGTAAAAAGGGGGGTTACCAATTAGACAGGGTTAAAGTAGTTCATTTAAAAAAAAAAGAGAATGAAAAGAGAAAAAAAAAAGAACTTGGACTGTCAATTGGTATTTCCCTAATCTTTGGCAAATCGATGTAGAGTTGGTACATAAGTTTAAACCATTAAAGTGTTCTTGATTGATTATAATCTTCATTACAAGTTGGCAATGTTTGTTTAAAGCCAATATGGGTAAGATTTGGTGGTTACTGGTTAGAAGTCGTTTCAAGGTAATACACTACAATGGTGTCGATTTTAATCGTTCTTTTGGGGGAGTAGAATCGGGAGAACGTCTTTTGGGTTGTGGATAGATGGCAACTAGTGATATGGGTTGTGTTGGACTAGACTATATGTAAAAACTTTATTAATTGTTTGTGTTATTTCCTTTTAACACCAATTATATCCCTAAATTTCCACACACATTGTTAAATACCCTTGTAAGCCTTTGTACATTTCAACCATGTTATTTACCTCTTTTGATAGACGTTATATGGTGCTTGTGCCATGGCGACATAAGGACGATTCTATTACAAGCCTATGGTTAAAATATATGCATCACGATCAGGCTTTGAGTAATTGATATGATATTTCAACCCAATAGTTTGTTAGTTGAGATGTTCTTCTTTCATTTGGTTAAAGTGCTTAGTCATGTTTTCGAGGCTTGTGGATCATTCAACTATTGTCAAACATTTCAATTTTCCATTTAAGATTAAAACTGCTTAACTATTTTTATGGTTTTGCTTCTTTTTGGATTAATGTCATGTTTTGCAATTGAGAACTAAGGGAATGAATGTTTTGAAATCTGAATTTGCTTGAGGACAAGCAAGGCTTAAGTATGGGGGGATTTGATATGTCCATTTAAATGCATATTCCCATATCGTTTCTAAGTCGTTTTAAGCTTAATTATGTGCAAATTATATGTATATTCGATGCTTTGATGGTATTGTTAGTGATTCCAGGCTTAGAACATGTAAAATAGTTAGAAACAACTTTCGGAGGACTAGAAGATGCACTAGGATGGTTCATGGATGCATACGAGTGAAGACGGAATGAAAATTACAAGTTTTGGTTGAGAACAAAGCAGGTGCGACGCACCTGGTAGAGTGGTGCGGAGCATTTTCTTCTCAGAAAGTTGGAAGATGTTGAAAAGCAGGGAGGTGCGACGCACCAACCCTGTGGTGCGTCGCAAACCGGGTAGGAATGATTTTTGGAAACAAAGCCCGGTGCGCCGCACCTGAAGCTTGGTGCGTCGCACCTATAGGTCGGTTTGTGAAGACTTTTTGCAAACTCTATAAATACAAGACGATAACCCTCCCATTCGATACACAATCACCTCTAGTCGATTTTAGGGTTCTTTGGGGCTATTCTCAGCAGCTTTTTCGTCCATCAAGGTCTAAGGGTTGTTCGTGAGCTTCAAAGCATTCGGTTGTCGATTTTCTTAGCGTTTACTTGTTTTCTACACATTGGTACAATATGTTCTACTATATTTTTACTCTTTGTGCTTTGTTTTTGATTATGAGTTTCTAAATAATTCGTCATCCACTGAGATGAAGTGATACATTGAATAATGGTTGCATAATCTTTTGAATTCAAGTTGATTTGATTTAACGTTGTGTCATAATCTTAGCTTATTAATTCTTTGTTATTTAACTCTTAATTGCGGATAGTTTTTGCATGATCTCAGTGGTAACTTAGGTTGTGTAGAAGTTATTTTGATTGTTTGGTTAGAAGCAATTGTTTCTATGACGTGTACGGTAGAAAGTAATTAATAGTTAATAAGGGTTAACGGGTTAATGGTTGGGTACAATCAATAGACATAATTGTTATCTAAATAACCAAAACAATTAGTTGGCTAGGAAAGTTATGAAAGACGTCTTGGGGTACCGGTCTTAGTAATGGAACTAGTTAATTAAGGGAATTGAATAAAGTAACGAACTTGACGGGTACGGGGTGAGTCTTTGTTTAGTTTTCGGCTATAAAATCAACATATTTGAATTGGTTCTTCAATAATATGCAACCTAAATAATGTGTATCATGGAGTCGAAGTGGATGATCTTCTCATCCTATTTGATTTGAAACAATTTTCTTTTCGATAAATTCTTAGAAATTTCTAACTCTTTCAATTAACTAACTTTTAATATAAAAACCAAGATGACGTGGTGTCTTTAAAAACCAAACTCTTTCTAAACTACTTAAAACTCGCTAGCTCTTTGTAGTCTCCGTGGAACGAACCTTTACTTACTTTAATCTATATTGCATAAGAACGGGTCCACTGCCCGATTGTGTGTGGTATTCGATTCGGAGTATTTTTAAGGATTTTAATTTAACTAGATTTTCACACATCACTTAGTATTTTTTATTTCTCCTGCTGACTCAACTATAATTTGCATGCTCAATATATAAGGGAATGTTCTTTATATGCCTTATATATTTAGCCCATCAATCTTTTATAGGTTACCCGAAGACACATAACGAGAATACAAACAATATTTTGACAAACTCTTCTTAGCATGAGATGATACAAAACCCATATCCTCTTAACAATAGTAAAATACTTCCCCTTTCTTAGTCTTGAAGCAACTTCATATTGTCCTTGTGAGCAAAATGCCCCTATCAAAGTTTCTTTCCTATAAATTTCTTTGAATCCATAAATATCACACTAAACAACCACATGCTTAAATATATAACACCATACATTTAATAGTTAAACCACAACATCAAAACATATATTTAGAAAAACTTCCTCCTTAGTTGAGCAACAGTCACTTGATCGAAACCATTAGAAAAACGTAAACATTCTCTATCATTTCAAAGTAAGTTACTCTCCAATTCCTATTATAGTGCAAGCTAATAATAAGTCCCATGGAACCTACAACGAATCCTGGAACCATACCAGCATAAAACCACGAGAAAGCTTGTGAACCATTCTCACCTTCATCATCACCAACATGAGTGTATGATGAATTGTTTTCTTGGCAACTTAATAGTGGGAATCCACATAGTCCGTTGTTCCCTTCATATATAGCGGGATTATCAAAAGTCTGAAAATGATTTCCAACTGGTAATGGACCGGATAATTTATTGAATGATAGGTTCAAATAGCCTAGAGTATTCACACTAGCTAAACTTGGAGGAATCTGACTAGACAACTTGTTCATCGACAAATCTAAAGATTCCATTGACTTTAGATTTCCGATCATTGTGGGAATGTGTCCACTTAGTTCGTTTCTTGAAAGATTCAAATTCGTCAATGCTACCAGGTCCATCAACACATCAGGAATTTCACCAATAATTTTGTTGCTTGAGAGGTCTAAGGATATAAGATATGGAAGTGTGCTCGTGTACTTTTGCTGAATACCCTTTATGCAAGCTTCAATACTTTCTTCATACATATAACTTTTGTAGGTTAACTCCACGTCACTCTTGATCATACCAATTAAATTACTAAAACAATGAGGGATGTTTCCGGTTATCTTATTATCTGCCAGATTTAAATGTTGAAGAGTTTTGATTTGACATAGTTCCGGTGGAATCATACCCATGAACAGGTTTGATTGGAGATTCAAGATTTTAAGCTTTGATAGCTTTTTTCCAATCCAAAAAGGGATGTTACCAGTCAGCGAATTGTACCCCAAATCCATTGTTACTAAGTTTTTCAAGTTTTGTAAAGATACCGGGAGATTAGCCTCTAATTTGTTGTTACGTAAATGCAATGATTCAAGTAGTGATAGAGAACCCAATGAATTTGGAATATCACCCGTTATATTGTTACTTGTAAGGTCAATCATTAGCAAATTGATCAAACTCCCTAAGCACTCAGGAAGAATTCCATATAAGTTATTATGTGATAAATCCAGCACTTGTATACTATGTAACTCGCATAAGTTTGTTGGAACGCTTCCAGTGAAATTGTTATTCTTCAAAGCAACAACTTCAAGACCTGGATGGATTTTGGAAACCATTATCTAGTTAATAGTGATAAGACAAATTAGGTTGGATTAGCTTGGGGCTATCATCTGCCCCCTAGAAATTTATATACAAAGACAAAATCTAGTCCAATAACTTTCATTATACGACTACTATCACCAAACCAAAAAATGAAAGGAGAAAAACAAATATTACTATATAGAAGTTACTATATAGAAAGCATAAAGAAATATCTTTAAACTTTTAATGATATCACTTCTGTCATTTTTAACTATTTATTTGGCTGAAATATTTTAAACTTTAAAGTTCAGTTATATATATTTAGTATCCATGATCGTATCATGTGAATAAAATATTAGTTCTTAATAGAAAAACATATTTATGAAAATGAATAAGATATATGCAGAAAATTCTAGATTTCCATATCATATTATATAACGAAATGATTAAATAAAAACAAAAGAATAAAAAAAAATACTCATACCAGTTCTATGAAAACTGTAAATTTAATTTCTTTTAAGTTCTAGACTAGCACGTTACTCGCGCAATGCGGCGGTGGTCGTGTCGGCGACGATGTTGTGGTGGGGTCGACTGATGGTGGTAGATGAGACGTTGAGCGATGTAGATAATTGATGTAAAAGTAATTGGTGTAAAAACTTAATGGAGATATTTTAAAGGATAAAAGATTGATGGTGTAATTTATTATTAATGTTAAGAGGGTAGTGTAAGTGAAATTTTTTTAAAAAGGTGCTAAATGATAATATTACATATTTTTCAACACTTCTAAAAGTAAAGTGATTTTTTTTTTATAATATAATACTAGCATCAACACCCGTACATATTGCACGGATTGACAAATAATAGCTATAATATCTTTATCAATAATCATTATGTCTAATCAGTAGTAATAGAAGTTATAACATATGTGGTAAGGAAAAACTGAACGCGATAGCTAAATCCATCATACTAAATATAATAAATCTAATCATATACTTTTAAATTTTAATGTTTAAAAAAAATCATATGCTTTTAGTCAAGTCAGACATGTAAGCTAAAATTTAACTTAAAATATCATAAAAAATATGAAAAGCAACATGCTTGTTGTGAAAGTGTGATTTTTAAATACTAAATCAATTAACTTAGAATACTATAACAATATAATGATAATCATTAATATACTAAAATTATTTATAATATAAAACGCAACATGCTTATTATGATAGAGTAATTATTTAATTCTCAAATCAATTAACTTAAAATGCTATAATAATAATAATAATAATAATAATAATAATAATAATAATAATAATAATAATAATAATCAATGAACTAATAATAACAATGAAAAAAATAATAATAAGGAAAACGTATTAAAAACTTACCAGCCTTGGTAAAATGATGCCTTAAAGTTTACATGAGTATCATGAAACTTGAGTTTAGATAAATAAAACATGTAAACCGACAATGTTGTAAGTTATATTAGGTAACTAATAGATCTTATACGGATTAGATATGCAATATCCTAGTTTAATACGAATGAGATTACTTAAAGAATTTATTAGATTTTTAATTAATTAAATAAAACAAAAAAAACACTTGTCGTTCTAATATAACGTCACATGTCAATTAAAAGAGGCTACAATTTTATTTTAGTTTATTGGTAGATAGTAACTAGATTTAGACCCGTGTCCAGGGACGATATAATCAATATTCGATCTTCATACATTTAAGTCACAAAAACTTATAATTTTGAAGATATACATTTCTAAGTGTTATACGTAACAATTTATTAAAGCGACACGTGTTCTTTCGGTCATATTTAAATTTAAAAAAGTTAATCCAAATCTAATCTAATAATAACATAAATTCTAGATATCTATTAGGTGATGATTTCCTTATTTTAGTATATGCTATTTATTAATTAATTAAATATTAGAATATATGTTAAACTAATTTGATGTAAACTAACCTATGTACATTATAACATTATTTTATTAATCATTTTTCTCAGGAATAAAATTGTCTCTTTTGTTTCTTTTCAATTCAACACCTATTGCTTATATTACTTATAATAAGTTAATAACATGAACACTTCAAAAATTTGAGTTTACAATCCGAAATCACAAGGCTATTTGCGTCATCCACTATATACTTATAAGTTCCGATTTTGATGTGATAGTAAAAATTTAAGGTAAATCCAAAACTCTAATTAAACATATATTATATTTATCATTACTGTTTATTATAATTTAGCTTCGATCATCGGTTTATTTTAATCATAATTTATTTCATACTCATGAATCATGTATGAGGCATATTCGAATTTCCTTATGATACAATTTATATATGTACCATATATCGTAGTATTAGGACTAGTATAATAATATAGTTGGATAATGATTACTAAGATTTTTAATTTATAGTTAATCTAAATGATGACATAAGCGAGAGTTAATTTGATTAAATTGAACGATTTGATTAGTTAATAAGTAATTAGTTTAACTGTCTTATAGTATATACTAGATTTTAGACCCGTGTCCAACACTGGACACGGGATTTACGATATTAACAATATTAGATCTTCATAAATTTAAGTCATAAAAGCTTAAAATTTTAAAAAAACACGGTTTTAAGTGTTATATTTTGCAAGTTATAGTACAATAATCATAGGTTCCTCACTGTCATTATTAGCCTAGACATATTGATGGAATTGTTTGCCGTAGTTATTTCACAAGGCACATGTTATATATAATAATTTCTCCATTATAATATATTTTGAAACAGATGTACTCATAATATGATATTATTAGGAAAAATAATTAAGAATTAAAATATAAACATAAATGTGATCCCGAACTTGACATTCAAGTATATGTATTTAATCATGATGCACGTTCATAACACGCTTATGTTTATTTTCAATTACTTGTTCTATGATAATATGATAATAATTAGGATTGTTTTTATATTTTTTTGATAACAATTAGGACTCTTCTAATATTTGTTAACAAGTCATTAGGTTTTCAAATAAATATTTTTTTTTAAGAAAATATTTCATATGTTAAAATTTTTTTATGTAATTAAATGATTGTAAATTTTAAAAATTTCTGAGGAAAACAAAAAAGTGTAAATTAGTGAGACTTTTTCTATAAATTAATATAAATATTAATATACTAATATATTTGGATAATGATTATTAGAATTTTTAATTTGTAGTTTATTTAAATGATGACATCATCAAAAGTCAATTTGATGAAATCGAACGATTTGATTGGTTAATAAGTCATTAGTTCAACTGTCTTATAGTATATATTAAGATAAGATTAAGATTAAGATTAAGATTATTAAGATTAAGATTAAAATTAAGATTATATAAATATTTAAAAAAAAAAACCCTGATATAACATAATATTAACTCTTGACTTTTTCATATTGACCATATTGACCTGATTAAGTTAAACAACAAACTAAAAACTTAAACATTTTATAACAAAATATAAAGTGTGATTGATTTTAAATCTTATAAAAGCTCGCATCGTAATCTTAACCAAAAACAAAAACCTCTGAATAAGTTTTTAAGCAAAAATCATTCATCTTATCCAATCTGATCACCAACACAAGCAGCAGAAATAAAAATAAAGAGTATTAAAATCTTGTATACCTGTGTTGTTATTCGCTATTATTCGTGGCAGATTTCCTCCGATCTCGTTGTCGGACAGATCCAAGATTCGAAGATGAGAGGAGATGTTGTGAAACCACTCTGGTATTGTTGTATCTCTTATACTCGAATTTCTAAGAAGTAATGCTTCAAGATGAGTTGATGTTTGAATATTTGGGAATTCGGGTCCGATGTCATTGTCAGACAGATCCAAGTAGAGAAGATGAGAGGAGATGTTGTGAAACCACTCTGGTATGCTTTCTCTTATACTCGAATTTGAAAGATCTAACCATTCAAGATGAGTTGATGTTTGAATATTTGGGAATTCGGGTCCGATCTGGTTGTCGGACAGATCCAAGTATTGAAGATGAGAGGAGATGTTGTGAAACCACTCTGGTATGCTGTCTCTTATACTCGAATTTCTAAGAGATAAATATTCAAGATGAGTTGATGTTTGAATATTTGGGAATTCGGGTCCGATCTGGTTGTCGGACAGATCCAAGGTAGAAAGATGAGAGGATATGTTGTGAAACCACTCTGGTATGCTGTCTCTTATACTCAAATTTCTAAGAGATAAATATTCAAGATGAGTTGATGTTTGAATATTTGGGAATTCGGGTCCGATCTGGTTGTCGGACAGATCCAAGGTAGAAAGATGAGAGGATATGTTGTGAAACCACTCTGGTATGCTGTCTCTTATACTCGAATTTCTAAGAGATAAATATTCAAGATGTGTTTGTGTTTGAAGCCAGTTTGGGAATTGGGGTCCCATGTTCCAGCAGGAGCTTAAATCCAAATACTCTAATTGGAAGGGAGGAATCCAATGACGGCTGACGTTCCACGTTATCAATGAATTATCAGACAAGTACAACACTTTTAGATTGTAGAGTTTGGTGAAGTGAATTTCAGAAACAACCCCACTCAATTGATTCCATGAAAGATAAAGAGTTTGCAGGCTGGTGAGTAGTCCAATGCTTTCAGGTATGCTCCCATTCAATTCATTACCATAAAGAGAGAGGTCTGTTAGAGATGATAGGCCACCAAGTGAGGGAGGTATCCGACCAGACAATTGATTGAATGAAAGGTCCATGTGAGAAAGAGAGCTCAAGTTTCCAATTGAATCAGGAATAGGACCAGACAATTGATTATCTGAAAGGTCCATGTAAGAAAGAGAGCTCAAGGTTCCAATAGAATCTGGTATTCCCCCATGGAAGCTGTTATAGCCAAGGTTTAGATGCACGAGGCGAGTAAGGTTTGATAACCAAACGGGGATGGTGGAGTTGATACCATTGGAAGAGAGATTAAGTGAGACAACATGACCAGTTCTCGTGTCACACCTAACTCCTCGCCACCCACAACATTCTAATCCGGTCCATGGTGACAGCCATTTTGATTGCTTTGTGAAGCCTTTTCTGAATAAAAGCAGTGTTTGCCGCTCTCTTTGGATACATGTAACATTTGAGGAAGCTTTAATCATGGTGTTGCTGCTGCTTGCACCATATGTTTGAAAAAACAGAAATAATATTGTAAGATTGACAATAAATTTAGTGGCTTCCATTTTGGAGTAATTAGGATAGAGTAGATGTATAATTCAGATTCAGGGTGAATGGGGCATATACATATAACACAGCATGCCTTAATATCTTTTATGAACGTATACTTAGGTAGATATCGACTTGAGTCCACAAGATATTTCATAGTAGACTTGGAGTCAGTCAAGGATCACCCAAAGTCTTTCAAGAGATAGTGGCCACACACAGAAAAAGGCAAAAAGCTTATGGGTCCATAACATGTTTACTCCTATTATTGTGAGCCAATGTTTGTTGACTGCAGTGTTTTGGAAAAATCGTATTTATGAATTGCACGACTGTCATGATCAAGAATTTAACTGTAGACTTGGATTCATGAATGGCCACATACATATCAACTTGTTTGGGTCATTATAACATGTTAATGTCGGTCAATGATTTTTGACTGCAGTGTTAAACACGTAAACTTTCTATCAATGGCCAAAATTTTAATCTCTCAGTTAAATTTTTGTTGTGTCTTCTGGACTGGTATTTCTTTGCCATCATGTCCTCGTTCTTTGGTGTCTCAGTTGTTATTTTGTTTTGGGAGTCATAAAGGAGGATAACAGATTTGATTGGTCCAAGTTTTGTGGTTTATTTGTCTCGATTCTTTTAGCAGACTGCAGATAACACCTTCGTATCATAGGTTTGGGGGTATGTTTTATGCTAATGATTTTAGAATGGGTTTTTAGATTATTATTTTTCATAACTTCAATTTATTGTTTTTAGGTTCATAATTATTGTTTGAAAAGTTTTACCATGATATTTGTTATGCATATCAAGTCTTTAGTAGGCCTTGGTTTTGGTGGGTTTTGTACTTGAAGCTGTATCGATCTAAACTGCAATTATAGTTGCTCATGAAAGTGGTCATCTTTTAGGTGCTTGACTTCAAGGAATTCATGTAAGTAAATTTGCTTTTGGTTTTAGGCCTATTTTAGCTAAATTTAATGTTAATTATGCTGAGTATTTTTTAAGAGCATTTCCATTAGTTGTCTTTGTTGGTTTTCCTGATAATGATCATGATAGTGATATCCCAAATTCCAGAATTATGATGAATTTTTTTTAATTTTGGATAATATTTGTTATCTCAGCTGGTGTGATTCCCAATATTTTTTTTTTGCACATGTTATCAATCTTTGCTCAAATTGTATTTGTTGGATTGCCGCTCTCTTTGGATACATGTTACGTTTGAAGAAGCCGTGATCGTGGTGGTGTTGCAATATGTTTGAAAGAACATGTATAATACTGTAAAATTGACCATAATAGTGGTTTCCATTTTGGAGTAATTAAGATAGAGTAGATTTTGTATAATACAGATGTAGGGGGAATGTGGCATATACATAACACAGCATGCCTTCAAATCTTTTATGAACGTAAACTTAGGTAGACATCGACTTGATTCCACAAGACAGTTCATAGTAGACTTTGAGTCAAGGGTCAGACAAAGTCTTTCAAGAGATAGTAGCCACACACAGAAAAAGCTTATGGGTCCATAACGTGTTTACTCCTATTATTTTCATCCAATGCTTGTTGACTGCAGTGTTTTGGATAAATTTTATTTATGAATTGCACGATTGTCATGATCACGAATTCAACTGTAGACTTGGATTCATGAATGAATAGAATGGTACAAAGTCTTTCAAGAGCCGGTGGCCATATATATATCAACTTGTTTGGGTCATTATAATATGTTAATGTCGTTCAGGTTGACTGCAGTGTTAAACACGTAAACTTTCTATCAATAGCCTCACTATTCAGTTAAAGGAGGATGGCAGATATGACTGAGTTTCAGGTCCAAGGCTTAGTGTATTGAGTTGCAGATTTGATAATTATTTTCCACCAGAGTTACAATTTGATCAACTCTTAATTTGCTAATAATTATTTTACTTAATGATCATATTATGTAAAATGTATTCAAGCCCATCAAGTTTGTTTATCTAGGTGGTGACAATAGGCCAAAGACCACGGAGACCCCTACACACGAAACTTTAGTTGTGTCAGTTAGTAGGCTTTGGTTTTGGTGGGTTTGAAAGTTCTCAATCTATACTTGAAGCTATGTCAATTTTAACTGCATTTATAGTTGTTCATGAAAGTGGTCATGAATTAGAATTAGTTGTGACAACATATGCAGGCCGATGGGTTGGATAAGTGGCCAAAATTTGCTCGCTTAAAAGGTTCATCTTAAAGTATTGGATAACATGGGGTAACTTGGCTGACCAGAATATTATAATTATTATATACAAGTCTATGAATATAATTACAAGAACATATTTATTTGAAAATAACTTTAATTTTTGAATAATGCAATTTAGGAGGCTTTATGCAGTAAAAAATAGACCTGGGTTGTCATTAAATCAACCCTTTTACACGTAAATCGATAGTTATAATTCATTGTCATGTCCCTCCTATAATTTTGGATTGCCTTAAGTTATGAATTTCAACTGATCCTGGCTGTATTTCTACAGATGAAACTATTGGCACTTCATCTCCGTCCGATGAGATTCACTTGGAATCTGATGATGGTATCTTTATATCGGAGGTTGATATTATTACGTCATCACAGAAATGGAAGTTGACAAGTGATATAGTACCAGTGCAAGGGCTTCTTCAGTTCTTCTTGCTGGTTGCTTAAAATATATTTTTTGTATTATTATTCGTATTCTACATTGTTCTAACAATTCAAACGTAATAATGAAGGTCCAAATGGAAGTGGGAAAAGTTCGGTGTTTATGGCTCTCCGTGGTCTTTGGCCTATTATCGGTGGACGCAATGGTAAACCTTCCCGCAATGTTAATGACGTGGGTCAATTCAGTTGTGGTATATTATACATTCCTCGGAAACCTTACAAGATCAAAATTTCTATCATGTCTCACATGACCAAGCAGAAAAGAAGGTGAGTTTTGTTCTGCCCTTCTTGCTTAATGTTTTCTGTTTTTTCTAGAGGTAGGATAATGGCCGGGTGGAGACGGTTGTGTAATGTGTCAAAAGGAGTTCATTTCAGAACGGCTAATATTCTATTCAAGATTGGCGTCAAAAAGGGATTTTTTTTATTTACTGAACCACTAGGGGCCGGGTTGGGTTGACTAGGTTGAATATATGAATTATTATAAATAGCCATGGAGGTTGATAATATTTGAATAATGCATATGGTGACTATGAACCCATATGACTCGCTCCGTCTGTTTAGTTAGTTTCTATTTTAGTTCCTTTGTTTGGGTTACACAAAGGCACGCATTGCTTCCTGTTGAGATCAGGTGTTTTCATGATTACTGCTCGTTCCAGGTGCAACTGAAATGTCTAAAAAGAGGAGACATATTAACAGTAAATGATGGAAGACCGTTACGTGCTACATTTAAACTTATTATGTATGTACTTTTTGTAATTGAGTGTTACATTTTGTGATGTCCACTAAAAATCAGTTTGGGCCATCCTCGTAAAATGTAAGAGAAATTTGTGGTTAAAGGTACTTATAGAGCATAACGGTCCAGTCATTGGATAAAGGATATACACTAGTATTTGCTCTTGGCGATTAAACTTAGTTACTGTAGAGAGCAAGTTAAATGGGTGTATATAAGTCACTTATATCACTTAGATTTATTGCAATTGTAATTTACTAATTTTGTTGTTAAGTTGACTATGATATTGTTATACCTGACACATTTTAATTTGCATAGGTGGCTTTAAGGTATCCAGTAGAATCCTATCTAATCCATTGAAATTCACTTGCTCCGTGTAGAGTCAATTAAGGTTGGGGAAAAGATAGCGACATAAACATCTACAGTTCAGAGTTCAGACTACTCAGGTACACCTTTTTTCTTAATAAACCTTTCATACTTTATGTACCATAGATGGCAGATGGAGATGTCTGCCGTAGTGCCTATTTATGTTATGCTTCCCCGACTTTTGGCATGCCCAACTGTGTTTCTGGGTAAGTTGATCAATTCAGTGAAATTAGTAACATTATTAGCCTTGAGCTTACAGCGTTAAGTAATTGACTCCCTGAGTTTGGTGCCATAGTCTATTGAAAGTTCAAAATTAGAGGTGGAACGGGCCATGCAACCTGAAAACTTTTTGAGTTTTTCCTTAAACCTTTCTTCTATAAATGATGGATGTATTACTAATGATTATACAAATTATATAATAGTAGTATATTACTAAAGTTTTCTACCAACAGCCAACAGCTAGCAGTGCCCAGGGTGGTTCAACACTTCAACTCCCATTAGCAGGTGCCCAGGGTGGATATGGTGTTTAGTAAGCTCTGTGGTCCTAAGAATTTTCGACTATGTTTTGCGAAAAGTGATTTTGGAGGTTGTATCCATTAACCATTATTAGGACATCAGATGCGGCAGTTCACCTCCATGATGTGACGCCATACCATCACCACCGTGGTCTTGGCGTGGTGGACGGAACCATGGTGTTCTTCGTGCCGGTATTGTGTGTGTGTATTTTGTTTTGTTTTATTGTTTTTTAATTCGTAATTATCAGTGTCCGAGTGGATCATTTAACTAAATCTTTTGATTAGCCCATTGGACCTCTTAGAGATAGAAACTAAGCCAAACTGAGTCTTAGGTGATTTTAGACACTTGTTGACCCATTTGACTTGTCTTAACTAAATCTTAAGACCAGCTCATTGGATCATTTACTGATAAAAACAAAGCTAAATTGAGCATTAGGTGAATGGGTTAAAGTTGACACCATATAATATTAAGTTCTCTTTGAGTGAAAGATATAAGATGTTATCGAGTCGATAAAAGTTAAGTATTTTGATGTTGTATCTTAGTGTAGACATGACAGACTAGTGCATTAGGTAACATAAAGTCAGTTTTTGTGACATAAATAGTTCGTTCCTTCTTATGAAATCATGGAATTTTTCTTAGATGTTTACTTGAAGTAAGATTATAGATCGTAGTTGATAAATCAACATATAAGAAATTTAGGATCTTGTATCCATGAATTGTTGCTTAATGCTCTTCAGATCTTTACTGCTACGATCCTGGGGAGCCTCTTAAGCTATGCATCAGCTAAATATTTGAAATTATTGGCATTGGGAGTGGTTAAATGAGGTATTGTCTTCATTTAAAAGTTTATCATGTTTTTGACAGTAAGTCAGGAAATCCTACTCGAGCCAACTTTGTTGACCTGGCAAGCAAACCCAGGACTTCACTAGTACCCTATGGAACCGGGAAACCCACCAGCCATCCACGAACCTGTCAATCTGGATTATTAAGCCGGGGAAGGTGGCCTTAATAAAGGCACTAATAAAATACTCGTAATGATTAAATGGCCTAAATGGAATAAACAGGTTGAACAGGTTAAAAGTTATCTAAAGCGTATCCAAGTGCCCAAAAGAGTATTCAAATGCCCATATGAATATCCCAAGTGGCTTTCTTAGAATAGGCAACACTATTATGCTCTACTATAGTTTCAGATAGCTCACTGCAATATTCCTTCAAAGAACTAGCAATTCTCCATAAACTACCGCAAAGGTTGATTTTAACTGTTTTCTTAATTCCCTTTAACTTTTTAAGTGTTGCTTTTGAACTATACCCACCTGAGATTTTGTATATATTTGCTTCCAGCCATCTCATAGTATCTCCCACTGCCCTTGTGACGGCTAAAGTTTATGTGTCATTCTTTGCAATCTTTTGTGCAGACCATTCTCAGTTGAGTTCAAGGGGTTACTATCCTTATTATAACGTGCAGCAAAAATCTGATCTAGAAGCTTTGAGAAAATGGGTACGTGTTGGTTTGTAAGCTTTCATCATTCAGTATCTATTCTATAGAGTATATCCTGAATATCTTGTTTTAAAAATTTCTGGTTGGAGCTGATTTAGTCAACGGAATTGTTGTAATATCTTAACTTACAATGTTCAGTTTTAATTTATAAAATGTTATCTGGACAATTCAAACAGCTGCACGTGAGCAGTGACCAAAATAACGTCGTTTTCTAATATCATAAATTACAGTATCCATTCTTACGTTGCAGTGTATCTCAGCAGTATAAAAATTGCAGATATTTCAAACTGACGTGGTTATGTTTATGAGTCATGTACAACAAATTGTATTTGAATCTCGTAGTTTGTGTAAGTAAATATTTTTGTTAGGAAGGCAATTGCATTTATTGATTCTAGAGTTATCACTAGGAATTACTTTAAAGGAAGAAATAACTTATGAGAACAAGTGAACTGACTTTGTTACTTAGTATGTAGATATAATTGCAAAGAAATAACATATGCACGTCGCATTGTTTTATAACTGTGGTTTGTTATAAATATTAGTTTTAGCTTTTAGGGCTAAAATTAAAAATGAAGCACAGACAAATGTTTAATTCAAATGCCAGGATTAAAATGCGAAACAGGTTAAATTTGGAAGAATTTTTTTTTTCAAATTTATGGTAACAGAAGTATATGTGACTGGGTTAATGCTTCGCGCGATGAACGACTTTTTAATTTGTTTAGCAAACTTTGAAGGTGAAAAAAAGGATAAGTTATATGATGAAAACATCATATACACGAGTAAAAACGATTACAGTAAAAAAATTGTCTACTCGCCAAGACACTTGCATAATTTAACATATGTACTACATTTTCAAGTTTCATATGTTAAATAGACAAAATGTCAATCTATAATTCTATATTGCATCATAACCGCCAGCAAATCAAGTTATTTAACGAACGTTGCAAGTCTTTGAACCAAATCAGGGCCGGTTATGAGGAGGCTCAAAGGGTGCTAAAGAGCCCACTCTTCCTACTGTACGTATACCTATTGAACCGATAAGTTCTAGACTTTTGAACCTATATGTACAAACTTTACCTACTGTTATTGAAACATTTTTAATCTACTGTTTTTGAAAGGCCACGTACAGACGTAATAACATACTCATGTTCACAATTGACGACATATAACAAATTAATTAAAACCCTTATTTGCCTTTTGTCAAAGAAACACATGTAATTTTCTTTTTTTCTTTTTTTTTTTTTTTAAAGTTATCTAATTGTAGTATAATATCTAACTATTTACTAACTTATAGAAACCTATACCTTACTTGCATTTATTTATTAAGGTTTAAATGATTGAATATCATTGTCATACACTTTATTTATATTTCAATAATTCCATAAATGTTAGTTATTATTTTTTTTAAGTATGTCTAAATATTTTATTCGGCAACTTAAGAATTTATAGTCTCAACCTGGGGCTTTACTTATCTAGTTTATTGTTGATAACATTTACCGTCGTTATATTATGTTATTATTACGAGTATATTTTATTATTGACTAGCTTTTGTAAAGGCCCAATTTTTATGTTAGAGCGAGGTCTCGAAAACTTTTTACATTCTGAAGATCAGTTGATGTTTGAATATTTGGGAATTGGGGTCCGATTTCGTTGTTGGACAGATCCAAGAGGAGAAGATGAGAGGAGATGTTGTGAAACCACTCTGGTATGCTTTGTTTTATACTCGAATTTGAAAGAAGTAAATATTCAAGATTAGTTGATGTTTGAATATTTGGGAATTCGGGTCCGATCTCGTTGTGGGATAGATCCAAGTAATAAAGATGAGAGGAGATGTTGTGAAACCACTCTGGTATTGTATCCCTAATACTCGAATTTGAAAGATCTAAGCGTTCAAGATGTGTTTGTGTTTGAAGCCAGTTTGGGAATTGGGGTCCCATGTTGCAGCAGGAGCTTGCATGCAAAGACTTCGGTGGGAAGGGAGGAATCCAATGACGGCTGACGTTCCACGTTATCAATGTATTACCAGACAAGGACAAGGTGGTTAGATTGTAGAGTTTGGTGAAGTGATCTTCAGAAACAACCCCTCTCAATTTATTACTATCAAGATAAAGTTCTTTCAGGTTTGAAAGCTGACCAAGACTAGTGGGAATGTTCCCACTCAATTGATTAAAACCAAGATCGAGAGATTGTAGGCTGGTGAGTAGTCCAATGCTTTCAGGTATGCTCCCATTCAATTTATTACCAAAAAGAGAGAGGTGTGTTAGAGATGATAGGCCATCAAGTGAGGGAGGTATGGGACCAGACAATTGATTCATTGAAAGGTCAATGGTAGAAAGAGAGCTTAAGTTTCCAATAGAATCTGGAATTCCCCCATGGAAGGTGTTACGGCTAAGGTCTAGATGCACGAGGCGAGTAAGGTTTGATAACCAAACGGGGATGGTGGAGTTGATACCATTGGAAGAGAGATTAAGTGAGACAACATGACCAGTTCTCGCGTCACACTTAACTCCTCGCCACCCACAACATTCTAATCCGGTCCATGGTGACAGCCATTTTGATTGGTTTGTGAAGCCTTTTCTGAATAAAAGCAGTGTTTGCCGCTCTCTTTGGATACATGTAACGTTTGAGGAAGCTTTAATCATGGTGTTGCTGCTGCTTGCACCATATGTTTGAAAGAACAGAAATAATATTGTAACATTGACAATAAAATTAGTGGCTTCCATTTTGGAGTAATTAGGATAGAGTAGATGTTGTATAATTTAGAGATAGGGTGAATGGGGCATATATATAACACAGCATGCCTTAAAATCTTTTATGAACGTATACTTAAGTAGATATCGACTTGAGTCCACAAGATATTTCATAGTAGACTTGGAGTCAGTCAAGGATCACCCAAAGTCTTTCAAGAGATAGTGGCCACACACAGAAAAAGGCAAAAAGCTTATGGGTCCATAACGTGTTTACTCCTATTATGGCCAGCCAATGCTTGTTAGCTGCCGTGTTTTGGAAAAAAATGTATTTATGAATTGCACAATTGTCATGAACTCATGATCAAGAATTTAACTGTAGACTTGAATTCATGAATGGCCACATACATATCAACTTCCTCGGGTCATTATAACATGTTAATGTCGGTCAATGATTTTTGACTGCAGTGTTATACATGTAAACTTTCTATCAATAGCCAAAATTTTAATCTTCTGGACTGGTATTTCTTTGCCATCATGTCATCTTTCTTTGGTGTCTCAGATTTTATTTTGTTTTGGGAGTCACGAGGATGACAGATTTCATTGTGTACAAAACTAGTTTTTTGTCCCCGGGCGTTGCCCCGGGAGACATTACGTGACATGTAAACATGTGAAAAATTATATAAAATGAAATTTTCGTGGCAAAAGTTAAAAAGTAAAAAGTTATGTGATAAAAAGTAAAAAAGAATGAAACGTTGGTGGCTGAAGTTGAAAAAATAAAAATATAAAAATTAAATAGAACAAAACTTTGTGTGAAAAGTAGAAAAAATAAAAGTGATATAGCAAAAACTAAAATGATGAAAACTTCGTAAATTTATGTGATTAAAAGTAAAGAGAATGAAACTTTCGTAACGAAAGTTTAAAAAATAAATATATAAAAAGTAAATAATACAAAATTTTCGTGCAAGAAATAAATGAAATAAAAGTTATGTGACAAAAAGTAAAAGTTTAAAAGTTTCTGTAATAAAAAGTAAAAACAATGAATTTTCGTGAAAGAAATTAGAAAAATAAAAGTTTAAAAACTAAATAAAACAAAGCTTTCGTGCCAAAAATAAAAGAAATTAAATTTAAGTGAAATAAAGTTAAAAATTAAAAGTTTCCGTCATAAAAAGTAAAAAAATGAAACTTTCGTGGCAAAAGTTAGAAAAACATATGTTTAAAAACTAAATAAAAGCAAACTTTTGTGCTAAAAGTAAAATAAATTAAAGTTATGTGACAAAAGTTAAAAGGTTAAAGTTATGTGGCAAATATTAAGAAACCTAAAGTTAAAAGGTTAGAGTTAGCTGATAGGCACCATTGTTGTAACAAATTTAACAACAGGGACTATAATTGCAAGAAAAAATTAACAGCCGTTAGCTGATGAGGACCATTGCTGCAACAAATTTAACGACAGGGACTAAAAGTGTTGAAAATGTATGGTGCACGCAAACCGATTCATGCTTTTTAGTATATATAATAATGTCAATCTATAATTCTATATTGCATCATAACCGCCAGCAAATCAAGTTATTTAACGAACGTTGCAAGTCTTTGAACCAAATTACCACTTTCCTTAAAAGAGTGGCTTTTTCAAGAATTTCTCCATCGGAGTAAAAGCTTTTTGATTAAACCTTTTGGTGGAAAGCTTTAATTTGTTATTAGGATGCTTTAAGTCATTAACGTTGGGATTAAGAATTTTGTGGCCATGCGCGCTAGCGAGAACAAAGTTGGGTTCATGATGGATACATCTAGTTAGGGGTGTTCGAAGTTGAATATCCGAAAAATTGAAAAATAAGAAATTTCGATAATACAAATAAAAAAATTTTATGGTCGAAGTTGAAACCAAAAGATGTGATAAATCAAAATTGGACATTTAATAAAAGACAAAGAGAATATGAATCTCAATGTACAATTAAAAGAAGGGCGTAAGTTATCGAATTAGTGTCCATGTACAATTAGAACTACAAATTTTATGATTTCGTTAAAATACAATTAGAGATACATTTTGTAGCTCACTTTGTGCCCATAAATCTTTCATTATCAAGGTGACAACAGATTGTCATTTCTCAAATGGACCAATTCCAAAATGTGCCCAACTAAATACGGAAATTGTTGGTAAAACAAGCCACAAGTGGTTTTTGATGCATTCTACAAGAATACAATTTTGATAGTGAAAGCTTAGGGAACAAATGTTGTTGTGACCACGACAAATTAAGACCAACTTAAGACATGATCTTAATTCGACAACACGCCTTTCTTGAATCCTTTTATTACGTAGAAGGTAAGTAGTCATTGTGACGAAAATTTACCAAAACATACTCGCTATCTCGACATTAAGTACTTTGCCTCGTGAAGATTGTCGGATGGTATCATCCACATTGATGGCTCACCATGTATAAAGGCGTCGACCTCGAATCAACGAACTATATATTTGCTTCATTGTTGGTCCTTTATTGCTTTGAATGGACTACCTTCAAAGAAGAAAGAAAGCATATAGCAATTTAACATCGTACGTATTATCAGTCATATTTATTAGAATGCAACATCTTGTCTATCATGGTTTTTCCATGCCATTTTTAGAAACTAACATAAACCTTTTGAAATTAACGATCACTAAAATTCTTAAAATTTTCTTAACTAGTATCGTACCCAACATAATCTTGTCATTAGCTTTTTCCGCTAATAACATCATACAACGAACATTAAGTTTCTACAGTTTAATTTGATACTTATATTATGTTAGTGGTAATTTTCTTTTAAAACTGACAATATATTAAATAAAATAAAATAACATCAAGCAAAATACCAGATACTAATAAAATAACATCAAGCTACCATACCATATTTCTTCATTCCTGCGATGATTACCACGCATGCCTGAAATGAAATTCAGGACTTTCGACCCCCCCCCCCTCCCCTCCCCTCCCCTAGTAATTCACTCTTATAAATATGAGAAGTGAGACTCAAACTCTGATAAATTTTCCTAATGTCTAAAACCTAAGCAATGAGTCACCAACACATTGACAAGTATCTAACTTATACTAGCAAAAATATTATCAAAGATTTAGATTTAATAACTTATAGCTTAGTATATGATTCCTCAAATATTTACTCAATTTTTTACATTTTTCGTTGTGTATTTTCATGTTCATTTAATTTTTTTAAATGGGCGGAATGAAAAATATCTTTTTCTTAATTAACAAGTAATCATTCGTTTGAGCTCATGTTTGTTTAAGTATTCATGTACGTTCGTTTGTTAGGTTAAACTATGATGAAGACAATAAAAAAGACTTATTCCATTGCATTGTGCGGATATACTATGCTAGTAATATGTTTTAGATTATGTGAATTCTTTAAGAAGGCAATTATACTAAGCACAAACTTAATGTTACACTTGCACATATTTACCGGGTGTCCATTATGGGACTAGAATCCACACGTTGTTGAATTACAAATATGTGGACCACAACCTATAAGTCAAATGGATCATGATACAAACATATCGCAAGAGCTAAAGGCTAAGCATTACAATTTATGCGAATTAGTTTGTTATCTTTAGTTAAAGTAAATTAATTAATAAAGTACGCAATTTGGAAATTCAAGAAACAAACTAATTGAAGATCCAAAAATCATTCAACTATGGTATTGATCTCGTTCCAATACAACTGATATCAATATGGGACTAGTAATTCTCGGTATTTTGGGATTTTTTCAATACCAAGACTTGTATGGTACCCCGATATGATTAGGATTCAAGAAAAAAAATGTGCATCCTTCATTATTACACTATGTTTGCTAATACTATTTTATATTAATTTTTAAATGATTTAAGGCTGCTTAAAAAACACTTATTTCGAGACTTATGAAGATAGACAATATATCTCGTCCTGTTGTAAAACAACGACCTAATAGCTAACAAATATAGATATATAATAACAATAGAGAATAAAGAGAACAAGGATTGATATAGAGAATAAAAGAATGATTTTCTATTCCCATTAGAATACTCTTGATTACAATGATTATATATATAGAATTATAAAAGTTTATACATTAAGTATAATAATAATGATAGAATATGTAACACCCCGACAGCGGCGGAAAACTCGGGATGTAAGATAAAGCACACGCGCACATGGATGTTACATAGGAATACTAAATGAGTGCTTAGGATAAACATAAATAGTCAATTTCATAACCAAACAAGCATAGTAGTAGTTATTACACACACAAGTTCAACAAAGATGATCAAATCAAGTACGAAAGGTTCCCACGCAGGGGATACGATTGGGCATATTGCCACCCAACACAAAGTACAAGCATGCAAACTCCAACCCTAAATCCTGAAGTCTGCTAATAGTCCCATGCTACCACTCCTAGCCACGATTAGCCTGATTACCTGAAAGGAATACTTAAAAGAGTCAACACAAAGGTTGGTGAGTTCGTAGGTTTGAGTATAAACAAGTAGTATAAAAGCATTTTATACCGCCAATAGATCTCAAGTATTAAGTAGTATGTAGGTGGCTAGTGACCAACTTGCACATAAGTAAGCGAGCACACACAATCCTCAATAGGACCGGCTAATAGTATCAATAGAGCACACACAATCCTCAATAGGACCGGCTAATAGTATCAATAGAGCACACACAATCCTCAATAGGACCGGCTAATAGTATCAATAGAGCACACACAATCCTCAATAGGACCGGCTAATAGTATCAATAGAGCACACACAATCCTTAATAGGACCGGCTAATAGTATCAATAGAGCACACACAATCCTTAATAGGACCGGCTAATAGTATCAATAGAGCACACACAATCCTTAATAGGAGCGACTAATAGTATCAATAGAGCACACACAATCCTTAATAGGACCGGCTAATATGTAACAAGTAGTCAAAAAGCCAAAGAGTAGTAAAAGTAGTTACGGCATGTATAAAAGCTTAAGTAGTATTCCTTTCACCCCGAAATAAGTAAAGAAAAAGGGGCTACGAAGACTCACAGTGATCTGCTACAAGCGTAGTTCTACAAGCACAGGGTATAAGCACAGATATAGTAAAATATATCTACTCGAATCCAAGTATGTCTTGATGTCAACCTAATCACAAACCATTGAGCATAGATGGATACATGTATTAGTTCTCGTGATTATTTATTCACTAAGTGTCCTTGATGTACTGATGATTTGGTTCACTAAAGATCTTTAAACGTTTGACTCAACAGTGTTTTTCATACACTAGACTCGTAATGAACGTCTTTGAACTCGCACTTTGATAAACAAGATCGAATATGTCTTGATTATACCTTAATTAGGGTTTCCTTGTACATGATAGACTTGGATTATAACTAAGTATAAAACATGATTTCTACAACTAACGAAAATAGGGTTTAAATTCGTAAAGTGTAGCTGAACGAAGATTAAATTCGTAAGGTGTATCTGAACGAAGATAGACCTTAAATTCGTAAGGTGTATCTGAACGAAGATAGACCTTAAATTCGTAAGGTGTATCTGAACGAAGATAGACCTTAAATTCGTTTGAGGACTTAAGTTTGTTTGCTAAGTTCGTTTGAAGCTTAACTTCGTTTTGGAAGACTTAAATTCGTTTCTAGGATACTAAATTCGTTTTAAGTGTTTTTAGGACGAATTTGGGACTGTTCTAACAAAAACGAGGGTTTTGAAGATTAAAACATGTTTATGACCCAAATTTGATCACGAAAAGGTTACTAAACACTTTTAGACACAAACCCACTAACTTTTAACATGATTTTTACACCAAAAATGGACCAAATCATCAAGAACATACACTTGAAAAGTAAGCTTTTATTTTGATGAAAATCTCAAAATTTGCTCTCATTACCTGAAAATCGATACTAGAAATATGTTTTGATTATCACAAGGAAGCTAAAAATGCAAGAAATCTTGGTTTAACAACTCAAAATCAAATGATGAATTTTTGTGGGTGAAGATGGTGAATGTATGTGTGTGTTTTTAGAGAGAGAGAGAGAGGTGAGATGGGGGGGGGGGGGAAATGGTGAAGAAGTAGAAAAATGGGGTTTTCTAACCCTTTTATAGTTTTCCCTTAATTAATGATTCTAATAATTGTAGGGTCTAAATGAAACATTTTCAGACTAGAATTTCTTGAATACAATCGCTTACGTCTTGAAACCTAACATTCTTATCACAATAGACCATAGACGCGTCTTATAATTTAAGATTTAAGAGTGAATAGATCTTCATGTGAGCACATATTCGAAACTAGAACATATCATGGATTTATTTAAATTATTTCTAAGGCGGTTGTTACAGAATATGAGGAGCTTGGGAGGTAGAAATGTGGATAGCCACATAATAAGTATTTTATAACACTCCCCCTTGGTTATCCATGGGTCAAAAGAATATGTCTCGTTAAAACCTTACTAGGAAAACCCAATGGGACAAAAGCCTAGTGAAGGAAAAAAAGTACAAAGTACTTCGATACGCTTGAGATGTTGCCTCATTAAAAACCTTCTCAGGAAAACCCAATGGGACAAAACCATGGCCAAGGGAAAAAGAGTGCAACGCGTATTTTCTCCCCCTGATGATCACATGACTTAAGCTCTTGGAGTCAATAATATCACGAACGAGCTTCCTTTGATATACAACTTCAAATGTTGAAAACAACCATGCTGCATTATCTTCATGTTGATATGTCGATTAACTTATAATATATGATACAATTGATGCCAACATATATAAAGGCATGTCCGTTTGTAATCGATCATCCTGCATTATCAAAACAGACTAAAACCTCTTTGATAGGTTAGTATAATTATAATTTTATCGCCTCCAGGGTAATAAAATATATGTTTTACCCACTAATATATTCTCATGGGATAAGATCTCTATCTTTACTGAAGGAACGAAAAACAATACATTGGAATATATGTTAATAGTGATTCGATGCTACTCAAATATAGTATTTAATCAAAAATGTATCTCCATCATTAAAGAATGAAAGTGATTTTTATCAATACCAAGTGACAATATATATAAACTATTTAGTATACTCAATAAATACATATGACACACAAATATATTTTTCTCATCATATAAATTCATGTTGAGTAACTTTTCATCGTTAGAATGTTCGATTTCTTTTTTTTTCAAGATTTTTCATCTCACAATTTCAAAATCAAATTGTCATAGAGATCTTTTGCGCTCATAACATATTCAAGTATTGTATTTCTTTAATATCCTTGAGCAAACAAATTTCGTAACTCCAAGTTAGATATTCAAAAAGACTTTACCAAATGTCTCTTATAGATTATATTTACTAGATGTTGTTCTCAAGAACCTTTCAAACATGTTTGAAGCAGCTTTGGGTAATTAGACATGCTCTATGCATTTTATATACTTCAAGTAATATTGTAATTTAAAGAACAACGCATACTCTATGCATTATATATAACATCTCCAGAGCTTAAAATAATCCATAAGACGCAGTTTCATATTATTTTATATTTTCAGAATTATAAGATATCAATATTATTGCATCCACCACGTGAGAATAAGACTCGTCGGAATCAAGTCAATATCTTTTGTGAAAAATCCTCATTCCATAACAAATTTCACAATGACCAACTTATATCCATTATGGACAACCATTACAAATTTATTCGTAAATGCACCATCTTGGTTGTTGAATACTTAGAAGAATTTGCAATATGTACCATAGAATTGGTTAATTGCTCATTAATCGATAAAAGGCAATAGCAATCTAGTTATCTCAAGAGGATTCCGCACTCTTGACATAACGAATCACGTCTTATTACGATCCACACAACAATAGGGCACCTTACATAAAACACAATTGTATCACCTAAATAAAAAAAACCCGCAGCCACCAGGGCAGATGAAGCCGGCGGTTTCGGTTCCAACTTGGCATTACAATTATCCTCCTTTTTACAAAACAATACCAATCAACAATCCCAAAACCCCAAATTATCCGACAATCTTCAAATTAATCTGAAGTTAAACAGTTCGAATTACGCCCTCTGGACCCGTATGATTCGGGTTGCTATAGGCGGCCGATCAAAAAATCTCTTGTCACATCTAACCCAAACACCACCAAAAAAACTAACAACAGAAACATATGAGCCATGGGAACAAGAAGACCTGATAGTGTTTTCGTGGCTCATCCAAAATATTGAACCAACATTAGCCGACCGAATTCACCACCGTAAAGGAACTGTGGGATGCATTAGAAATCACATACAATAGTGGCAAAGACAAATTCCAAACCTTTAATCTGTATGTTAAGGCCAATGAACTCTAACAAGCCAATAAAACCCTTGAAGAATTCCAGATATCCTTACAAGGAGTATCGGGCGAAATTGATCGAATCGATCCAAACCCAATGAAATGTCCAGATGATATCAAAGTATATGCCAAAATAAGATCTGATCAAAAACTGTTCCAGTTCTTGAATGGTTTGGATCAGAAGTTTGAGCCGATTGTTCGAGAAATTCTTCGGGTCGACCCGCTTCCAAATGTCGAGTCCGCATATTCCACGGTTCAGAAGGAAGCTGCTCACCAGTTGATTATGGGTGCCACTATCAACAAAACACAAGGGGTTGCCGCCGTCTTAATTGCTGGCGACCATACCAGCGGCAGCGGATCTAGTACCATATTAGCGGCGACAGTTTTGTAACAAAAAGCTACCGCCGGATCGACAACAAGAAAAAAGGTATTCCAGATGATAGGTCTCATCTCAAGTGTGATGAGTGTCAAGACACACAAAAGAACAGTGTTTCGAACTCGTCGGGTACCCGGATTGGTGGACCGGTCCCAAAAAGGGTGCGAGATCAGGGAAAGAAAAAAACTCCACCTCTACCGCCGCAACAAACCCTAATAAAGAGAGTAGCAGCGGAAGACAAAAGGATGGATTTGGTGGCATGGCAGAGGTGAACGGAGCTTTTAGGGGGGAACCATCTTTTTCGGTGGTAGAAGGTAAAAAGGGAAAAGGAAAGTGTGAATATGATTTCCAAAGTAGCAATTTATCACTTAATAAATCTTTTTTCCTAACCGTCCCACACCCTTTGACCATCCCCTACATTTTCCTTTTTATAGTGGACCTAAAATGAATGATGGGTTAAGTTCTTAAATAAATGATGGGCCAAATTCTTTTTTAAGTCCATCACAATTAAACGGAGAGGCCCACAACGTTGATGGAAATTGTAAAGCGTCAAATGGGCCTTGGATATTTGATTGTGGAGCAATGGATACGATGACATACGAGTTGTTGGATTTTTCAGAAATTTCAAAACCGCGGAAAACACATATTAAAGCAGCGAATAAAGGGAAAATGGATGTAGAAACCGGAGGAACAATAAAAATCTCCCCTAACATCAAACTTTCTAATTGTCTTTATGTTCCCTCCTTGTCACACAAACTCTTATCAATAAGTCATGTGACAAAAGAACTAAATTGTTCAGTTCTCATGCATCCGAGTTTTTGTCTTTTACAGGATATCAGGACGGGACAGATTATTGGGCGTGACATTGAGAGAGAAGGACTAACTATGTTGATGAAGTTAGTTTGAGTGGAAATGTGATACTTGCTCATGGAACAAGGAAAAGAGAACCATGGTTGTGGCATAGGAGACTGGGACATCCTTCAATTAGTTATTTACATACTTTGTTTCCTGAACTTTTTTCATTAACTAAACCAATTTTTTGTGAAACTTGCATTTTAGCCAAAAGTCATAGACAAACCTATAAACCAAACAACACTAGAGTTCAAGTTCCTTTTTCATTAATTCATTCTGATGTGTGGGGTCCTGCCCCTGTTATTGGGGGCCAAAATTTCCGGTATTATGTATTTTTTTGTTGATGATTACACCCGGATGACATGGATCTATTTCTTAAAAAATAAAGCTGAAGTATATGATAGGTTCACTGTTTTTTATGTCATGATTCAAACACAATTTCAACAGTCTATCAAAGTTGTGAGATCTGATAATGGAGGGGAATATATAAGCTCACAATTGAACCTATTTTTTCAATCAAAAGGAATAGTTCATCAAACCACATGTCCTCATACCCCCAAACAGAATGATGTTGCTGAAAGAAAAAAACAGACTTTTACTAGAAATGTCTAGAGCTTTAATAACTGATCGAATACTCCAATATCTTTTTGGCCAGAAGCTCTAGCCACTGCCACCTACCTAATTAATAGACTTCCAACAAAAATACTCAAAATGAAAACACCACTTAAAACTTTCACCGAATACCACACACCTCCCTCAACACTTACCCTTCCACCTAAAGTGTTTGGATGTACTATTTTTGTTCATGTCCCCAAATCATATCATGATAAACTTGATCTGTGTGCTGAAAAGTGTGTTTTTTGGGGATATGGTGCAACCCAAAAAGGGTATAGGTTTTATAATCCAAAAACACGTCATATGTTCACCACGATGAACTGTGACTTTCTTGAAACCAAGTACTACTATTCCCAACCACCCAGTGGTTAGGGTGAGGATCAGTATGATCCACTAAGTTGGTTAGGGTATTCTTCAATAGATAACCAGAAGAACAGTCCTCTCCAGATCAGTCCTCCTAGGAATAGCAAATCAGTGCCACCGAAAATACAAGTCCGAACCTGATATCCGAGGTAAGTAATTCTTCACCCAGTGTTACACTTAATACAGAGGTTTCAGAAGATGTCCCAGAAAAATATGTGCCGCCAGCTGGATCTACCAGAGGAATCCCCGCAAAGCGGTACTCTCCAGAAAAATTCTCTAAAAGATGGCTAACATTGTAACAACCCTCAATTTCTGACTAGGACAACTTACTTATATTTATCTAGGTACCATAGATGACTAGCTATCTTAGAAATGCCATAACCAATAACTATAATCAGTTAAGCCAATCTCAAGCTACATATATTAGTTCTAATTGAACTTGACAAAATGTCAATGAACCAAAAATTTTAATTCGATAAGTTAAGTTAAATATATAATAAACTAAGACTCACAAATTGAGTTAACAAAGATAATTATTCACAAATGTCCAACAATTCAAACACCAAGTAAATTCAAGTATATTTGAACACATAACTATAATGACCATCTTAAAAATATATTTATAGAACTATGATGTACATAAAAGTGCTTAAATAATAATAACTTTATATATATATATATCTAATGTAAATACAAGTTTATAAATAATGAGATAAGTAATAAAATTAAAACACACAAAAAAACTATATATATTTACATACATCTATATATATATACACACCGTATACACACATATATGTACATAAACCATGTCTTAGAAACACTACATAACTAGTAAATATTTATACAAGAACATATGCATACACTTATATCCTTGCAATAACTAATATATGAACCCAATACAAATACATACATAGACATACATATATATGCATATTGACATGAGTGTAAGACTTTTATATAATTGTTCCTTACAAAATTTGTAATTTTTCTTGCAAAAATTCAGCCATGTGCACTCCACCAATCACAATTTAACTAGCCACATGATACCCTTAAACTCCCAAGGTTAACTTAACATACCATCACACCCCACACTTCACACATCCCTTTTCATTTTACACACACAAACCAATATTTTCTCTCTCATTTCTCTCAAATTTTCTGCACTTCCTCCTCTTTTCTTCCTCTCCATTTTGGCTCAAATAATCAACAAAAAGACAAGGAAAAATCATATTAAACTTTAATAATAAAAAGGGTTTTTGAAAGGCTTAAACAAGGGTTGATTCAAGTAAGATTTAAGGGTTATTTCAAGCTTGGAATAAGGGTTGTTTAGAGCTTATAGGGCCACGATTTTTCTGCCCAAAATCACTTTCAAATCCAAGTTCATCAAGGGTATAAATCTTCATCTCTTTGTTTAATCTATCTTGTTTTTGTTTATACTAAAAGATCTTTATCAAAAATTAAGTTTTTCTTTGATTTTCTTCTTCAAAATACACTTAATGAGGGCATGTTGATAGAATCTTTCCTTTCATGCCATTGCATGTCAAGATCTAGAGAAAAGATTCAAGGATTCAACTCATATAAGACCCAAAAGTGATGGTTCATTAGAAAGCTTTCAAACTAGTTGATAGACCTATATAAAAATCGATTTGTGATGATATAAATGGAACATATATTCTGTGATTTTCATAAATAAACTTATTTTTATGTTGTATGAAAGATTTGTCAAGAGATTTGTTCATAAAATGGTTAGATGGTCACATGCAATCACATTTTGGATGATATTTGCAAGAACTAAGTTTATTGATTTTGTTGGGTAAAAGTTCAAGTATGAATGATATGTGTTGATCTTGAAATTAGTTGAAATCTGTATATTTGATGTTGAGGAACACAAAATAAAGTAATAATCTTGTTAGTGGTAATTTAGAGGCTAAAACAAGCAACAAACACTATTGGTGAGTTGATATAATCAAGAAGAATTCTGACAGAAATAATCTTTTCACTTGGGACGAATAAACTGAGCATTTCCAGACATTTTGAAACAAAACTTTCAAAATAAAAGTCGTAGATAAATGAGTTAAGATTAACCTCCAACCGAAATTACTCAAAAATACTGAACAGAACGAAAGATATGAATTTTCTACTGAAACTGGTCAAAGCTGTTATTTTGTCTGAATGTTTTATGAACTTTGACAATTTTTATCTCCTAATCCATAAGGTTCCAGGAGGTTATACTTGGTGGAAAGTAATTTCAATGTGTCGTGAACTTAAAATAAAATCATGGGATTTTTCTAACGTTTAGAACATCGAGAACTTGTATAAAACTTCTGATGTCGCAAACAGTGCCCATTCGGGACAGTTTGTATTTGGATAATTTTTAAGGACACCAAACATTATCTAAAAATTCACCAAAAATTCAAAAACATACTAGATACATATAAGTCACTGTGTAAAAATTATTAAGGTCCAAATAATCCGTCTTGACCCTAAAATAGTACCCAACATTCCATAAAAATGTGAAGTAAAAACAGAAAATCCTGAAGTAAAGTAATCATTTGTGTAATGGGCTAAAAGATGCACTAAGGAGTTAATGGGCTAGCCCAGCCCAATTAGTGAACCCAAAGGACCATAAATCAGTAGGCCATTTGGCCCAATAACCACTATGATCCAATAATCACATAACCCAAATAAGGTTAAGCCCAATAACTAAATTAAGCCCAAGTCACTAAAAAACCCATCACATTTTGGCCCAATTGATAATGGCCCATAACACTTAAATGAATTTCATAAACCCAAGTAATCATACGGCATATCGAGAAAAATGTGAGTTAAAGGAAAAGCGTAAACATTGTAACGCGAAATATAACTAAGCGGAATGAACATAAGTAATTACGTTAACCAATCTATAAAATTGATATTACAAATGCTAATTCATCCTAAAATCGGTTACACATCAAATGATGAATAAGGTTAATATAAACTAATATGACATTAGCATATGATAACCTAAGATGCCAAATGAAACCACAAATGAAGACAAGTTACTGAAATTTTAACAACTTATAACTACGCATGTAATAAAAGTAACCTTTTACACCATCAATCTCTACAACCAAAACGATGCGAGTGTTACCAATATACTTGGATCCTACAATTGATAGCAACATAATGAAAATGGCATTTCTAAGTGATGGCTTAAGATAAGAACTTACATATATTAGTTCTATCGTAGGGATAGTCTTGGCTTGAAATATGATGGAGGAACATAATGGATATATGGTCAAGAAAGCTATAGATGGGAAATACCCATTTTGGATAGATGAGTATAATATGCGGCATATCAAGGTGAGTCATAGCCCCCTTTCAAAGTATTTTATGTGTTTAACTATCGGGGTGAAAAGCATGATATATAAATGAAAATTGCTTTTATATACATATATATATGAAATGATTTTTGATAATATGATTATGAAATGAAATTGTTTCGTATGTTCAATGTGATAAATGTTTCATGATGAGCTTGAGTTCTGTCAACCCGTTTTCTTTCGGTACACTACTATTTACTCCGAAAGTGGAGGCCTGTAGTTAGAGAGTTGCGCAACTAGGATTTGTCCACCCACCCAACGTGTAACGGTGGGATGTTTGGTTGCCTTTGTGACGGCCATCATTCCCAGTCCGACCACGCGGTGTTCTAGCTACCTTAAATTTGAATGGTCGTCTCCATGGCACGACCCTATTATTATTAATACGGCACTTGATTGACAACTTGTGCCATGAAATGAATTATATATATATTGTTGGACTTAATAAAATGGTAGTAGTAGTGGCTCAAGCATTTACTCATCAAAATTATGTAAATTATGCCTTTGTGGCTAAATGAAGTTGATATTGAATTATGCCCTTGTGGCTAAGTGATATTCATATTAATATTGTTGATAATTGGAAAATTGTTTGAACATACGGATTGGGTATCGTCCCTCATATGATATCTTGAAAGACGTTGAAATTGGTGATATTTGAATGATTTTGGTAACCGAATGATTTTGGTATGATATACGATTAATGGATTTATATACTTTTTCTCTCATGATGATTTGACAAATGAGAACCTGAAATTTTACTATGGATTTTTCCAATTCTTGATATGACATTATGGTATTTGGAAACTTGATAACATGATATGAAAATTTTGTCGGTCATATGGTTTGGATATTTCGAAATGTAATAGTAATCGGTTTTCTAAGTATTAAAAACGGTGATGTACCAAGATTTATATAAAAACCTATGCACTCACCAACTACGTTTTCGTAGTTGACACTTTTTCTTCATGCTTTTCAGGAAATAAGCTTAAACATTGAGGATTTATATGCTTCATGATTATTTGCATTGCACTTTGGAGTCAAAGATCAAACCTTGTGATAGGCAATGGAATCCGCCTTGATCATTGTAATTTACTATTTCATGTGCTTGTTATTTGGTTCGTGGACTTAATATCCAAGTATGGTAGACGCATTTGTACTTGGAAATTAGTTCACATGTTTGTACATTGTAAATTCTTTTTATCAAATAAAGCTATGGTGAATGTTATTTATAATCCTTTGTTTTGAATACTCGACTTTCTGTACATCTCATTGTTCCGCCTTACTTGAGGTGTTACAAACATAGCAGGAGGGTATTTGTCTGAATAAGCAAAAGCATTCGTAGCAAAATTATATTCAGAAGAGATTCCATCAAATGTAGAGTAGGCATTGAAAATATCAAAGTGGAAGGATGCTATGGAAGTTGAGATGGAAGCACTGGAGAAAAATGGAACATGGGACAAATGTACACTGCCTCAAGGAAAGAAACTAGTTGGGTGTCGGTGGATCTATACAGTTAAATACAGATTAGATGGGGAAGTAGAAAGATATAAAGCTCGGTTAGTTGCCAAAGGGTATACTCAGACATATGGGATTGATTACTCTGAAACCTTTTATCCGGTTGCAAAGCTAGACACAATACGAGTCCTATTTACAGTAGCAGCAAATCAAGGGTGGCTTCTTCATCAATTTGATGTTAAAAATGCTTTCTTACACGGAGAACTAAAAGAGGAAGTATATATGGATCTACCGCCCGGATTCTCTCAGAATTTTAAAGCTGGAGAGATCTGTAAGTTGAAGAGATCTCTGTACGGACTGAAACAGTCTCCCAGAGCATGGTTTTGTAGGTTCACACTTGCAATGAAAAAATATGGATACAAACAAATTAACTCGGATCATACTTTGTTTCTCAGTCATAAAAGAGATCGGATAACGTGTTTAATAATCTATGTTGATGATATGATTATCACTGGGAATGATGAAAATGAAATCAAGAAGTTAAAAGGAAACTTGTGTGCTGAATTTGAAATGAAGGATTTGGGAAATCTGAGATATTTTCTTGGTATTAAAGTGTTAAGGTCACAACAAGGGATATTCATTTGTCAGAAGAAATATATAGTGGATTTTTTGACAGATCAGGGATGATTGATTGTAAACCGAAAGACACACCCATGGTTATCAATCAGAAATTGTTTATGAAATTAGATGGAAAACTTGTTGATAGAAACAGGTACCAACGAATGGCGGGAAAGCTAATTTACCTTGCTCATACTCATTCGGATATTGCATATGCTGTTAGAGTGGTAAGTCAATTCATGTATCAACCGCAAGAAGAACACATGGATACAGTTTTAAGAATTGTCAGATATCTCAAAGGAACTACTGGTCATGGGGTTCTGTTCAAAGCAAATGGTCATCTTAGTATTCAAATTTATACAGATGCTGATTGGGTTGGAGACAAAGGAAACAGAAGATCTACATCAAGATATTTCTCTATTATCAGAGGGAATCTCGTCACATGGAAGTGTAAAAAGCAAAAAGTTGTATCTTTGTCAAGTGCTGAAGCAGAGTTTCAAGGTATATCTAAAGGCTTAGCCGAAGCCTTATGGCTTAATAAACTGATGACAGAATTAGGATTTTCTCCTAAAGAAAGTATCCAAATTATGAGTGACAATGAAGCAGCCATTCAAATCTCAGAAAATCCTGTATAACATGACCGGACTAAACATGTTGAAGTTGATCGACATTTTATCAAAGAAAAGCTTGAAAATGGAGTCATTAAATTGCCATTTGTTAAGTCAGAAGACCAACTTGCATATATTCTTACTAAAGCAGTGGGGTCAGTTTTGTTCCAAAAATGTCTAGGCAAGTTGAATTTCGGTGATCCCACTGTTCAACTTGAGGGGGAGTGTTAGAATTAACAATTGGATAAGATCAAATCATTTCCAAAAATAAGCAAATCTCGACTTTGGCTACAAGCTACATATCAAAGCTTCAATTCTGTTGAGTTTATTTCTTTATTTATCTATCAAAATAATAGTATAAATACGGGCTCAAAGATATATTTACGATCATCTCAAAATAAATAACAATTCTTATTCAATTCTCATTCTAAATTCTATCGTAAACACCACATCTTTTGAAAAAGTTGGTATCCGTATAAATTAATTTTGCATGGTTATGCAGGCCAATCACCCTTTCTTGTCAAATATTAAGTCTAAAAGAAAACGGCGACCGACCTAAAACGAAAAGACCATCCCACGGTTATGCACATTGGTCGCTCCTTTATACTTAAAATTTCTTTCTACGCATCATTACTTTATACTTGTTTTGTCTTGAACAATTGATCGATGATATATAAATAATGTATAGCATGTGTTGTTAGGTGATGCCATAGACGATGATGTTCTAGCTAGCTTAAACTTTGACGGACTTTATTTATGTCTCGCTGGAGAAACGCAAGGTTACGCCTCGCAAATTCAAGGTTACACGAGCGTCGTTGGAATTTGAATTTGTATAAAATGCTTAGAGGGTTTTAGATGGTAAAACACTCATTGTCTTATATTTTGTTTTCCAATAAATACGTAAAACTAGAAAATACGATCAAAATATAGTTTTGCAAGAAAACAGAATACATTGTTTTATATTTTTTAAAATTTTAAAAAGCTTAAGTTATACCGTTAACTCCCCACCTACGTCCTTGTCCTGCCCCCGTCCCCACCCCATCCTAACATATCTGACTTAACCAAGTATATTTAAATATGCTTTTTAATAGGATTTAGGATCTGAGGATGTAAACAACGTACTTTACACGAATTGTCATAATATGTATAGAACTTTAATCTTATACATTATATGTAATCAACTTTCAAATCTTGTCATTGGAGAAGTGGTAAACTATGTACATCCATTAGGATGCATTTTTCTAGATTATTTTGAAATTATATTAATTGGTAAATAAAAATCTATTTTATATCTTATATACATTTTATACTTTTCTTTAGTCAATCAATGTAAATGTTTCACGATATATAACATCACATCTTAGTTTCTATAAACACAAAGCCTAAATATATTAACATACAGATTTTAACTTTAAATGTGAATATTTAATCATAATAACCCGCCATTACAAAGAAAAAGCAAAAATAATAATCCAATCAATGTATTAGTTGTGCTTAATTGATATTTATGTCATATGTATGCAAAAGCAAAAAATTGTATTTGATTGTAACAGAACAATTCTTGGTAATAGAAAACTCTAAAAAAATAAAGGGAGCAAAAATCTTTCATATGAGATGTCATTATGTCATGTTATAAGTTGTGTGAGAGTGGAAATATTAATTATCTTAAATAGAAATCATAGCGCACAATTGATTAAAGACACTTTTGGATTTAGTCAAAGTCTTGAGTTCGATTCTTAAGGATGACATGTGTTAGGTTTTTCCCTTCGAATACTTGTACATCTAATAGTCAAGATCTTGTTGTCTAGGATACGTGCAAAACTTCAATATTATATGATCAAGTATCCCGATTGAATATCACTTTCTTTAATATGACAATCAAATGTGAACAATGTTCACACTCATTGAGTATAAATATACTAAAAACTAAGTGAAGTAGTTGTTAGAAGAGTTGGTATTGGGGTTTTCTTTAAGTTATGAATCACACAGGTTCGAATCTTAGGTTTTTCTCTTTTCTTTTGACTTTTAAGAGTATTTTTTTTTAAGTTTTGTAAAACTTTCGCTGCGTGCTGCAATATAACGCGGATTAGTGGCATTTTTGGGCCCGTGTGAGTTTCTTGGGTTTTATTTGTTAATAGGAAGCTTTTTGCTTCATATTTTTACAAAAAAAAAAAAAAAAAATTGCAGTAACATTTATTTACCAGGGTTCTAAACGTGGAAGGTGCTACTTTTAGGGTTCCAATCGGTCCAAGTAATTGCTATTGTTTCAACTGATGAAGGTAAACTTATTTTTTGTTTTCAGATTGTAATTGGTGATTTAATGATTTGGATTTTGTTGTCTTTGATTTTGGCTTGGGGCCACAATTAAGGATTTTCCTAAACTCTAATGGTTTCTTGAGTTAGTGAGAAACGACAAAGGCTTCTTTATAATCTTAAGTTTTTGAAATATTGTTATTTTCTGGGATAATTACTTCAATAAACAAAAAAAAGTACGTACCCTATTTTATAAATTGTACATGCTTTTTGAAACTAACCTATTTAGACAAAATACCCATGTCAGAATATTATAAAACTCATAGACTGTATGAACCAATCATAACCCACCACCCGTACCTACATTTTCTCTCTCCCAACCCACCATGTACTGTGTCAACTATCTTCCTCTTTAATCCCTCTCCAAAATACAGTAAGTTAGTAAAGACTAACAGTAAGACCACATATCCAACGAGTCTTCTATCAATCAATTAAACGACGACACAATCGTCTTCCACAATAATTTAATCTTTGAAATCTAAAGAACTTTCTCAAATTACCTGAAATCTATACTGTATTCCCCAAAAAATCAGTCTTTTTATTATACATATATTCCATATAAAAAAAATCATATAAATTGTTGTTGTTGTTGGGGGTGTTAATCTTGTGTATGGGTTTATACTATACGTATGCTACTAGACATGTTAGTAACACTGCCTTTGACCTCTATGCCCGTGGCAAACAATTGGTTCATTTTTTTTTCTCCAATGTGCATATAGATGGAGGATTTTGGGTACATAATTCGTCCGTTTTCGAGCTTTAGTAAATCTATATCGATCATGCTCATTGTTATCGATCTTGTTCATGTTTTTGTTGGTATTGATCAAAACGTTCTTATTAGCAATGGACTCAATTATCGTTTTATTTTATTTAAGAAATCATAATGGAGTTCCCATTTGTTGTGTTTAATTTTGTTAGATAAAGTGTTTTCATTTGGATTGAGGACAACATTGGTCTTGATTTAGGTACTCAGTTATATCAGTTTAGCGACATCATTAGTAAGGTTATTCCTTTTCGAGATATGCAGGGTTACAGGTTGATAACAGGATTGGTTGCTTGACCATAGTTATGAATTGAAGGTTAATAATGTAGACTATGGACATGTGATTATGGTTCATGAATAAGGTTTTGTTAAGATAAAACATTTATAACAAGGCGTCGATAGATACTGTTAATATAAGATTTTGTTGCTACTAGTTATATATAAACACATTAACACGTTGCAAGAGATGAAAAACAAACAGTATTTAGATTGGTAATTTAGCCAAGATAAGCCTCACAAACTCCAACACTCATACTTCACATTTATGAAATCTATAGTAACTCGAATTCTATCGGATGCTAATGCCACCTTTATAATTCGAAATCAATCAGTTGTGGGTTAGCGTTAAGGTTTTTTAGCTGAAGGAGATGGCAATTTTGGGTAAAAAAGAAGAAAAGGTGGTTTAATATGAGATATATTTGATTGTTTTGGAACAAAGAATTTGAAAAAGAAAGTGAACATGACGGTAGATGGGGGGGTTGTAGGGAAACAACGGGTGTCATCGGGGATAGGGACCAGGTGTGATGTTCTTATTGGCTAATGAATCTTCCGTAAGTTTTATACTCTTTTCTCACGGGTATTTCGTCTAAATTAGCAAGTTTCAAAAAACTTGTCTCACTTTGTAAAATGAGGTGGCTTTTATGTTTATTCAAGTAATTTTCCCTTTTCTAATCAGCATGTCCTATTCTTTATTGTTTTTCCTGATCTTCAGTAACCAATTAACACAAAAACGATGGTTTGTAAACTGCTTTTTTTTAAGGTGCAAGTAAAATAACGTATTTCCCATAATAAACTGCTTTTTCCTGATCACCACGCACTCATATTTAGATGATAAACAATTAGTACACCGGTTTGAAAAGAGCAGGGTATTCCCGTAAAAAAAACTTCAGTTATGTAATTGAGAATCACCTGAATGATCTGTTTGGGTGGCCCTTCAAGTGTTTTGAATTGACTGATGCAAAACCAAAATAAATTGATTAGACGCGCACACTATATATGCTCCTTCTCTTAAATGCTGCGTACGATCAATAAACGTGAACATATAGGCTTTGTAGAAGTTGAGATCATGTAAGATGCACAAAAAATATATATATAAAGTTATATTTATAAGTTTTTCGAGTGACCTATTTCCGTATTTTAGAATATAGTATCAAAAGCAATAAAATTCTATTATGACTGCGACGAAACATATGTAGAATGGCAAAATTCGTGCAGCTTCAACGGGTTTCTTGGGTCAGTCATATGAGATGGATAACAGGTCCAGTTGGTTGTGTTGATTCACCGACACCTCTTCTTAGTTTCATAGATGAGACCTATAATTAAAGTAACGGCCTATTTGATTTCAGCAGTGAAGAGGGCATAAGCACTTTGCTTTCTCTACGGACTTTAGGACCCAATTGTTGGTATACTCTTGATTCACTTTTTATTTATGATCAAATAAGTGAACTTTTTTCAGATTGTATGGTCAAACCTATTCATTAGCCTGCTTGCTTTTTGAGGCCAGTAGGCCACTATTCTTTGTTGAAATAGTCAGAAGAATAGGCTGAACGAAATAAATTTTCTGGATTTTAATCAGAGGCTTTATGTTTTTTTCAGTGTTCATTGTGCAACCATTTTGTGCCACCAGTGCTATTGGTTGGCTACTTCAACTTCAGTTGTTATTCAATAACTTTGAAGAAGTGAGGTATAACTTCTTTGTTGAGTTCGTTTATTTACTATTCATTGATTTTATTATCTGCCTTCACTGTTATATCTAAAGATACCAAGTTTCTGTTCCATCTTTACAATATTGGAGTTTTTACATTTATATGAACCACTTTGTTTATTAAGATTCACGAGTGAGGTAATATGAAAGGGGTCCTGTCGGGCGACCTGTAAAGATATCCTTAGGGCACTTCTAGAATTTTTGTAAAGTATTAAGTTATTAAATAGGATTAAAACAAATAAGGCCACGGTCGGGATTTGAACCTAAACCTTAGGCTATTGTCTATGGCTTGAACTCTTTTATAGAGCTGTGTGTTCTATGGGCTTATGTTTCATGGAAAATCAAAGTGCTTGATTAAAAACAAACAATATATGATGATGCTTTGGAGTTGTTTTTTTTTTGGGAGAGAGAGGGGTTACTCTTTTGAAGGACTCTTAGTGATGCGTTGTGGTGGCATTCACAAAAAAATAAGTTTGCCCGCATGTTAGGTGTATTAGGATAGGGATTCTTTAAAATTGTACTAACTTAATATGTGAAGTTAGAGAACCCTTGACCCTTTGATTGAAATTAAAGGTCAAGATTTAAAATTCAAATTTGAATCTTGACCTTTAATACAAAAGATGAGATTGTACCAACTTAACATATGAAATTGGTATAACTTTAGAAGATCCTTATCCGTATATAAATCAGTACTTTTTTCATTTTTCTTCAAGTGGTTTAGGATTTGTGTTGTTGACTTGGTCATTAACTAAACATTTATTTCTATATTGTTTGTATGCGGCTCGCCAGCTCCAGTGTCATTGAATCTGTCTAAGTCTGACAGGTGAATGGCAAGTCCCATTTGCGGAGAGGTAAAAGGTTGAGCAAGAGAAACTAGCTGAGTGTACCAGTTATGTCATCATACTATTCAATTAATTCATGATGGCATGTTAGCTATATTTCTATAGATGGATGAAAATTGATTACATTATTTTTCTTTGAGTTATGACATTTATAATGTTACTTGCAAATCTACACGTCTTTGTAAGTTTGATGATAAAAGGTTCATTTAGTGATAACTGATACAGGGCACTATAGCAACTACATATTGAATGTTTTGTAACTCAGCCACCATTATGGATTGCCTACACATTCAATATTTCATATAGAGCACGGCGGCGCGTGAAACTCTTAGTTAAAAATAAAGTCTATTTTATATCACAATTTTATAAATTTTAACATGATCCAAAAAATTATTAAAGAAATCAATGTTAGTACAACTGGTTCATACATCTCTAATTTTATTGTTTGATTTTCTGATGACAAGTTCCCATATTACAAAAGAAAAGTATAATAAAAGCGAATGATGTCTTTATAGGGTTAAAAGAGAAATGCTATTCATAATCTTTTTATATCTACCGTCCAAGCTTTCAAGCATATTAGCTGTTATTCTATCTATATCTATTAGACTGATCATGTGCCAACCACAATTACTTGTTTCAGGAAGTAATTACCAAAACTAAAATTTCTAGCAATATTAGAAGGATTGAAAGTTGTCAACATTTCTAGATATAGAATTACAATAGTTCAACTCCCAAGCTCTAAATACAGTAATTAATTTGATGAATATTACTACTTACTTATCTTTATGTAACTTATTATAAGCTCCAAATGCCAGGAACATCACCTGAAAATCATCAATGATCGAATTGAACCATGACCATGCAACAAGACCATCCTCCACAGCTTCACAGCCGTTTGGTCCTCCGTCGGAGATGGCCCAATCGTATATTTGCACTCATATACACGTGCACCATCGTAGCCCTTTTATACCATCAAACCACCACCCTTATTTATTTGCACACTACAACCACAATCAGCTCTCTTCTCATGTTACTTGCAAACATGGTGCTAGCCTTTGTGTGGTTCACTAATCAAGCCTTCAAGATGAACCCGATTCACAGTAAAACTTTCCCTCAAAATTTACCAAAAGAATATCCGGGCTTGGATGTGTTTATATGCACAACTGATCCTTACAAACAACCACCGATGGTGGTGTTGGAAATTTTATGTAATAACATAGAATATCCAAGTTAATAGATATGTTAAAAGGAGTTGAAAGAATAATTAACTAATGTGAGTGTGTCCCACATTGGTAGAAGAATAAACATTAAGTATGTTTATAAGGAGGAGTGTTGGAGTAATTATAATTCCTTATAAGGGGCTACACCCCAAGTGAGCTAGGAGGGTGCGGCGCACCCGACGCGCCCGCGCCCGCGCCCGGGCGATGAGGCGCACTTTGCACTTGACTTAGCCTTAAGTGTAACACATGTTGTTTAATCATACAAACCAACATGTGTCCCACTAAAACATCCACTAACCTGTTTATATGTATATAAACTATACTTAGTGGTGTTTTGGTAGTTCAGCAACAACAAAAACACTCTCTCAAACTGGATCATCAACCAGATTTTCTGGATCATCAACCAGATTTTCTTTCTTTTTCTTCTTTTCGTTTTGTTCTTGAAGGTATAATTCTGGGTTGTGGTTAACTCCGGCAATACAATCTGCTTTGGCTGTTGTACCCTGGGAAACTGTCGGGTTTACTTGGGTGGCCCAAAATCAGTTTTAAGGGACCTTGGTTTAACCATATCCTCAGCCCGTTTTGCTTTTCTTTCTTTTTCTGTTATGTTCTTTATTTGTATTCTTGTATTGTTAAGTATTACTTAATTTACTTGTAATTCGAATGTATCTTCTATAAAATTGTTGTTTTCCTGAATGGTGTCCAACAGGTGGTTGTAAATACGGCTTTGTCCATCATGGCTTACGATTACCCGACTGAAAAGTTATCAATTTACTTATCGGATGATGGAGGATAAAAGCTGACCCTGTTTGCTTTCATGGAAGCTTCTAAGTTTGCAAAACACTGGTTGCCTTATTGTAAGAAAAATAACGTATTGGATAGATGTCCAGAAGCTCATTTTAGCAATCACTACACTCACTTGTCAGATACAAACCAAGTCAAGGTATTATTAATTAATGTATCAATTATTTAATGTTATATCAATCCATATACGGGAAGGAAAATGCTTACTACAACCTTAGAGTGCATAAAAACACTGTACTACCCCTTTGAGATTTTTATGATAAAAGTATAACTATTTAAGCACGTATAAGGCTGTCATTAGCTAAACTCATAAAAAATATAGACAAAAGATTAATTAGTAACAACAAATCGACTCTTGTTTATTTATGTGATTGATTGATGTCATCAAAATCCCAAATGCTTGCATATAGTTGATGTACGAGAAGATGAGAGCCAAAGTTGAGGATTCGATAGCCAGGGGAAATGTTTATCCTGATGAGAAGTGGTCCGAGGTATTCAATCACTGGAAATTCAAAATTCACACCAACAGACCATCCCACCGTTATGCAGGTCGCAAGCCCTTTCTGTTAGACTTAATATTATTCTTTCCGTTACTAATAATTTATAGTTATTTTATCTCTAAAATTTGATTGATATATAAAAAAATGTGTACCAGGTGTTGTTAGATGGTATCATAGAGGATGATGTTTTAGGTCATGCTATGCCGAACCTTATCTATGTCTCGAGGGAGAAACGCATGGTCACGCCTCGCAAATTTAAGGCCAGTGCTCTTAATGTTTTGGTAAGATACTACAGTTTTTATTAACTGTTCACAAGTGTACGCTGTTGGAAGAATAAACATTAAGTATGTTTATAAGGAGGAGTGTTGGAGTAATTATAATTCCTTATAAGGGGCTACACCCCAAGTGAGCTAGGAGGGTGCGAAGCACCCGACGCGCCCGCGCCCGTGCCCGAACCCGAGACCGGGACCGGGACCGGGGGCGTGGGCGATGAGGCGTAATGTGGCGTTTTAGTGGCGCACTTTGCACTTGAGTTAGCCTTAAGTGTAACACATGTTGTTTAATCATGCAAACCAACATGTGTCCCACTAAAACATCCACTAACCTGTTTATATGTATATAAACTATACTTAGTGGTGTTTTGGTAGTTCAGCAACAACAAAAACACTCTCTCAAACTGGATCATCAACCAGATTTTCTTTCTTTTTCTTCTTTTCGTTTTGTTCTTGAAGGTATAATTCTGGGTTGTGGTTAACTCCGGCAGTACAATCTGCTTTGGTTGTTGTACCCTGGAAAACTGTCGGGTTCACTTGGGTGGCCCGAAATCAGTTTTAAGGGACCTTGGTTTAACCATATCCTCAGCCCGTTTTGCTTTTCTTTCTTTTTCTGTTATGTTCTTTATTTGTATTCTTGTATTGTTAAGTATTACTTAATTTACTTGTAATTCGAATGTATCTTCTATAAAATTGTTGTTTTCCTGAATGGTGTCCAACAATCTTAAAACTGACTTCCTTTCTTCACCATTCTGTTAATTCGAATTACATAAATATGTTTTCCAAAACTTTATTATGTACTTTTCTGTAAAGTTATTCATTTAAATTAGTCTTTACTTTCTGCAAGTTTTTTAGTAAAACTTTGATTGTTCTATTTCAGAAATGGCTACTGAAATGAACTCCTCTACTAATGGAACTACTTCTTCTTCTACCACCACCAACACTGTTGGTGCAAATGTTTCACAATCTGTAGGACTTACTGTCTCTACAAGCATGGGACCTTTAGTAGGTACCCAAGCTGCCCAAACTATGGCCAACCACTGTGAAAAACCAGAAAAGTTTTCTGGAAACAACTTCAAGATGTGGCAACAAAAGATGTTGTTCTATTTGACCACTTTGAATCTTGCGAGATTCCTAACTGAAACAGCACCTCAAATTCCTGAAGGTTCTACTGATGCTCAATCAGTAAGTGCTGTTGATGCTTGGAAGCATTCTGAATATCTATGCCGAAACTATGTGTTAAATGGTCTAGTTGATTCACTGTATAATGTATTTTGCAAAATAACAACTGCAAAAGATTTATGGGAATCTTTGTAAAAGAAATACAAAACCGAAGATGCCGGAACTAAAAAGTTCATTGTTGCAAGGTTTTTAGAGTTTAAAATGGTTGACTCTAAAACTGTATGGCACAGGTTGAAGAATTGCAAATCATAATCAGTGAAATCTTATCAGAAGGAATGGTTCTTGGTGAAACATTTCAAGTTGCTTCCATGATTGAAAAGTTGCCCCCAAGTTGGTTGGATTTTAAAAATTACCTTAAGCATAAGCGAAAGCAAATGACCGTTGAAGAGCTTGTTGTTCGTCTTCGAATTGAGGAAGACAATAGAGGTGTTCAAAATGGTGGTCATATTGAAGGTCTTGCTAAGGCCAACTTTGTTGAACATGGACAAAGTTCCAAAGGAAAAGGTAATTTCAAGGGTAAAGGGAAAGGTCCTATTAAGAAGAACAAAGGAAAAAGGATGGATTTGAGTCCAAAGAATGGTGGTGTGAAGAAGAAGGTTAGTTTGTTCAAAGGGAAGTGTTACAATTGTGGTGAATCTGGTCACCGAGCTAATCAATGCAAGAATCCAAGGAAGGAAAGGGCAAATATGATTGTAGATGACATGGCTCTTGTTGCTATGATTTCTGACCTCACGGCTAAGTTGGAAGAGGTCAATCTTACCACCGATGGAATCAAAGGATGGTGGGTTGATACGGGTGCAACCCGTCATGTGTGTCCGGATAAGACTATGTTCCATAACTTGAAAGAAATATCCGGTGAAGAAAAGCTGTATATGGGAAATGCCGCCACCGCCGATATCAAGGGTGAAGGCGATGTGATCCTCAAGTGGACTTCGGGGAGAGAGCTCAAGTTAACCAATGTGTTGTATGTTCCCGAATTGCTCAAGAGTCTTGTGTCGGGTTGGTTGCTTAACAAGAATGGGTTTCGTTTAGTGTTTGAAAGTGATAAGTTTGTTTTAACTAAACGTGGTTTGTATGTTGGTCAAGGTTATGCCCTTAATGGGATGTTTAAGCTCAATGTTGTACCTATTAAGCAAGTGAATGAAAATGCTTCTACTTCCGCTTATTTGATTGAGTCTTCTAATATTTGGCATAATCGTCTTGGACATGTGAATTTTAATTCAATGCGTCGTTTAATTAAGTTAAATTGTATACCATCTTTTAACATTGATTCTAATTCTAAATGTCCAACTTGTGTTGAAGCTAAACAAACCACGAAATCTTTCAAATCTATTGAACGAAACACCGAGCCACTTGATTTAATCCATACCGATGTATGTGATTTTAAATCGATTCCCACTCGAGGTGGTAACAAATATTTCATTACATTTATTGATGATTGTACAAGATATTGCTATGTATACTTACTAAAGAGCAAGAATGAAGCAATAGATAAGTTTATCTTGTACAAAAATGAAGTTGAGAATCAACTCAACAAAAAGATTAAAAGATTAAGGAGTGATAGAGGAGGTGAATATGTTTCTCCATTTGCTGAAATTTGTGCTCAAAATGGTATTATCCATAAGCAAACATCTCCTTATACCCCACAGCAAAATGGCATTGCTGAAAGGAAAAATCGAACTCTTAAAGAGATGATGAATGCCATGTTAATAAGCTCGGGCTTAGGACAAGATATGTGGGGAGATGCAGTTTTATCGGCAAACTATCTTTTGAACAAGATACCTTTCAAGAAAAAGGATGTTACACCTTATGAGTTATGGTTTAATAGAAAACCATCCTATAAGTTCTTGAAAGTGTGGGGGTGTTTAGCAAAGGTGGTGGTTCCACCACCTAAAGTTCAAAAGATAGGACCAAAAACTGTTGATTGTGTATTCATAGGATATGCTAAGCATGGTAGCGATTGTGAATCCTCAAATCTTGCTGAACATAGTAGTGCATATCGGTTTCTAGTACATGAGTCTAAGAACCCGGAAATACACAAAAACAGTATACTTGAGTCAAGAAATGCTTCGTTTTTTAAAAATGTGTTTCCTCGTTTGGATCGAGGAAAATGTTCTACATCAACTCCGGTTGATAAGATTGTTCCAGATGATCATCAAGAACAATCAGAGGAAGAAGAAGTAGAACCGCGAAGAAGCAAAAGGCAAAAGATTGAAAAATCTTTCGGGCCTGATTTTGTTTCTTATATGGTTATGAGTGAACCTCAAACATATCATGAAGCGGTTACTTCACAAGAAGCGCCTCAATGGAAAGAAGCCATTAAGAGTGAAATTGATTCTATTTTGCAGAATCATACTTGGGAATTAGTTCATCTTCCACCTGGTTGTAAACCACTTGAACATCGTTGGATATTCAAGAAAAAGATGAAATCTGATGGCTCTATTGATAAGTACAAGGCAAGACTTGTGGTCAAAGGATATAGACAAAAGAAAGATCTTGATTACTTTGACACATATGCGCCTGTAACTCGAGTAACTTCGATCAGGTTGGTGCTTGCGATTGCAGCATTGAGAAATTTGGAAATACATCAAATGGATGTAAAAACCGCATTTCTCAATGGAGAGCTTGATGAAGAAATATATATGGAACAACCTGAGGGTTTTTCCGCTCCTGGCCAGGAGGACAAAGTTTGTAAACTTGTCAAGTCTTTGTACGGATTGAAACAAGCTCCAAAGCAATGGCACCAAAAGTTTGATCAAGCCATGCTCGATAATGGTTTCAGGATTAATGAGTGTGATAAATGTGTTTATGTCAAAGACATATCTAAGGGATATGTTATACTTTGTCTATATGTCGATGACATACTCATTGTGGGTAGTGATGATAGTATGATCAAATCTACCAAAGACATGTTGAAGGCGAGATTTGACATGAAGGATATAGGTTTAGCAGATGTCATTCTTGGAATGAAAACTACTCGAACCCAAGATGGTCTAGTGTTAAGTCAATCTCACTATGTGGACAAGATCCTTGAGAAATTCAGTCCCGAGGACTCAAGAGTCGCTCGATCTCCAATAGATACCACGCAACATCTATCGAAAAATAGAGGTGAAGGTGTTGCTCAATTGGAATACTCAAGGGTAATTGGCAGCTTAATGTATCTCATGACAAGTACTAGGCCTGACTTAGCCTATGTTGTTAGTAGGCTAAGTAGATATACTAGTAATCCTAGTTTAGAACATTGGAAGGCTATGACTAGGTTACTAAGATATTTGAGATATACAAAGAACTATGGGCTGCATTTTGGTCGAGATCCAGCTGTATTGGAAGGATATAGTGATGCTATTTGGATATCCGATATAAAGGATTCCAAATCCACAAGTGGATATGTATTTACTCTTGGAGGAGCAGCTATAACTTGGAAATCGTCCAAGCAAACGCTAATTGCTAGATCCACGATGGAATCTGAATTTATAGCATTGGATAAAGCTGGAGAAGAAGCAGAATGGCTACGACATTTCTTGGAGTATGTTCCAAGATGGCCAAAGCCATTAACGGCTATTTGTATACATTGTGATTGCCAATCGGCTATTGGTAGAGCTCAAAATACAATGTATAATGGCAAGTCAAGACATATTCGTCGTAGGCATAATAGTATACGACAACTGCTCACAACAGGGGTTATCACTGTTGACTATGTTAGGTCAAAGGATAACATTGCGGATCCGCTAACTAAAGGTTTAAGTAGTGAGGCAGTTTATAAGTCATCAAGAGGAATGGGACTAAAGCCCATTGAGTAAATTTGTACGAAGGAAAACCTAACCTAGATGTAAATGGAGATCCCATGATCTAGGTTCAATAGGACAACCTAATTGTACGAATAGAGGAAGTCATTGTGGGGAGTACCCTAAACATCAAAGGGAGTTTACAGTCACTGTGGGGGGAGAACCCACCACAATAAAGTGAGTTGCAAATTTTTCCTAGTCCATTCCTATATCAAATCAATGATATCATAGAGGTTAAACTTATAGCTTTTAATGATTGTGAGCAATCACCTATGTTAGAGAGAAGTGTGGTCGCTTCGAATGGAATTGTGGGGGCGCAATTCCTAGAGCTCTCGCAGAACCAGGATAGTGTTCCATGACCATAACGGACACGAAAGTGAGGGGTTAACCAGACTAGGGAAAGTATTGTGTGATGTGCAATAACGTCTACGTAAAAAGGAGTTAGTTCAAAGACATCAAGTTCTACTAACTGCTAGGAGACTAAGTGCACTCACAAAGGAAAGTTCAAAGGGTAACACCTACTTATCCTGCAATACTTGACTGTCGGAATTTATCTTTAATAACCATATCTATTAATGTGGGGGATTGTTGGAAATTTTATGTAATAACATAGAATATCCAAGTTAATAGATATGTTAAAAGGAGTTGAAAGAATGATTAACTAATGTGAGTGTGTCCCACATTGGTAGAAGAATAAACATTAAGTATGTTTATAAGGAGGAGTGTTGGAGTAATTATAATTCCTTATAAGGGGCTACACCCCAAGTGAGCTAGGAGGGTGCGAAGCACCCGACGCGCCCGCGCCCGGGCCCGGGACCGGGGGCGTGGGCGATGAGGCGTAATGTGGCGCACTTTGCACTTGACTTAGCCTTAAGTGTAACACATGTTGTTTAATCATGCAAACCAACATGTGTCTCACTAAAACATCCACTAACCTGTTTATATGTATATAAACTATACTTAGTGGTGTTTTGGTAGTTCAGCAACAACAAAAACACTCTCTCAAACTGGATCATCAACCAGATTTTCTTTCTTTTTCTTCTTTTCGTTTTGTTCTTGAAGGTATAATTCTGGGTTGTGGTTAACTCCGGCAGTACAATCTGCTTTGGCTGTTGTACCCTGGGAAACTGTCGGGTTCACTTGGGTGGCCCAAAATCAGTTTTAAGGGACCTTGGTTTAACCATATCCTCAGCCCGTTTTGCTTTTCTTTCTTTTTCTGTTATGTTCTTTATTTGTATTCTTGTATTGTTAAGTATTACTTAATTTACTTGTAATTCGAATGTATCTTCTATAAAATTGTTGTTTTCCTGAATGGTGTCCAACAGGTGGTTGTAAATACGGCTTTGTCCATCATGGCTTACGATTACCCGACTGAAAAGTTATCAATTTACTTATCGGATGATGGAGGATCAAAGCTGACCCTGTTTGCTTTCATGGAAGCTTCAAAGTTTGCAAAACACTGGTTGCCTTATTGTAAGAAAAATAACGTATTGGATAGATGTCCAGAAGCTCATTTTAGCAATCACTACACTCACTTGTCAGATACAAACCAAGTCAAGGTATTATTAATTAATGTATCAATTATTTAATGTTATATCAATCCATATACGGGAAGGAAAATGCTTACTACAACCTTAGAGTGCATAAAAACACTGTACTACCCCTTTGAGATTTTTATGATAAAAGTATAACTATTTAAGCACGTATAAGGCTGTCATTAGCTAAACTCATAAAAAATATAGACAAAAGATTAATTAGTAACAACAAATCGACTCTTGTTTATTTATGTGATTGATTGATGTCATCAAAATCCCAAATGCTTGCATATAGTTGATGTACGAGAAGATGAGAGCCAAAGTTGAGGATTCGATAGCCAGGGGAAATGTTTATCCTGATGAGAAGTGGTCCGAGGTATTCAATCACTGAAAATTCAAAATTCACACCAACAGACCATCCCACCGTTATGCAGGTCGCAAGCCCTTTCTGTTAGACTTAATATTATTCTTTCCGTTACTAATAATTTATAGTTATTTTATCTCTAAAATTTGATTGATATATAAAAAAATGTGTACCAGGTGTTGTTAGATGGTATCATAGAGGATGATGTTTTAGGTCATGCTATGCCGAACCTTATCTATGTCTCGAGGGAGAAACGCATGGTCACGCCTCGCAAATTTAAGGCCAGTGCTCTTAATGTTTTGGTAAGATACTACAGTACTTATTAACTGTTCACAAGTGTACGCTGTTGGAGTTTGAGTTATATAGATTTTACTCGGATCCTGGACCTGATCTTTAATCCCACACCGGTTAATGCTCGTATAAAATGCTTAATTATGTACTGTTACAATTAATTCTCTTATTTGTTTCAGCTTCGTGTATCCGAGATCACGACAAATGCACCAATAATCCTGACTATGGATTGCGATATGTACTCAAATGATCCCAAAACGCCACTTGAAGCATTGTGCTACTTCTTGGACCGATCAGGAGATTCTGATAACATAGCCTATGTTCAATATCCTCAATTATTTCATGGGATCAACCAAGATGATCTATATGGTGGTGAGTTAAAAAAATTTATTCAAAATCAACCAGATTGGGTTCGATGGTTTGTCTGGCCCTTCTTTGGCAGTCCATCTTCACATACTTCTGAAAAAACCCAATTCCAATCAATTCAGTCTGAAGAAGTCTTGGCCCGAGCTCATGATGTAGCTAGTAGCAACTTTGAAGTCGGAACAGAATGGCGTACTCAGGTATATATGTAGTTGTGTAATCAATCATACTACAAGAATTTTTTTTTCTTTTTTTTAAAAATTTTTTTTATTATCATTTTACATTAGCTTATGGATGTGTATATGTACTGTGTAGATGGGCTATCGATATGGTTCATTGGTAGAGGACATGTACACAGGATATCATCTTCGAAGTCAAGGATGGAGATCAGTTTTCTATTTACCAAAAAGGCCGGCATTCTTAGGAGATGCCCCCATGAACCTTAATGATTTGCTTAATCAAACACAAAGATGGTCCATAGGCGTTTTAGATATAGCTTTCGCAAAGTACAACCCGTTTAACCATGGGTTCCATAACTTACCCTTTTTGCAGAACCTATGCTACATCAACTACGCGTTGTGGCCCATTCCGTGCATCCCAGTTGTTATTTATTCCATTTTGCCCCAAATAGCACTTATACGGTCTGTTCCTATTTTCCCCAAGGTATTTTGAGTTTTGGCACTCTATAATATATATAACACAAATTTATATGTAGAGGTAGATTTAGGTGTATGTTAGCTAGTGATCATTAACCATCTTATTCCTTTGATATATTGCCTGGTCAGGTTTCAGATCCATGGTTTTCGTTTTATGCCTTCAGTTTCATTGGTGCATATTTTCAAGAATTTATCGATTACAAACTCATGGGGGGGACGACACAGGCGTGGTTGAATCACCAAAGAGCATAGATTATTCGAAGTTTATCAAGCTATATATTCAATGTGACAAGCAAAGTGGTCGACAAGGAAGCAAACACAAGGTATGAGCAAGCTATATATTCAATCACCGCGTACACTCTCACAAAGTTACAAATATATATCTTCTTCTACATTCAATGTGACAAGCAAAGTGGTCGACAAGGAAGCAAACACAAGGTATGAGCAAGGAATGATGGAATTTGGAGTCGAATCGCCCTTCTTTTATCCTATATCCATGGCTGCTATGCTCAATCTAGTTGCGTTTGTATACGGGATCATGCAAATTTTCAAGTACGGAGGATTAGAAAACTTATTTGTGCAGCTCTTTTAGTCCGGTTTCGGTGTGATCAACAGTTGGCCCATTTACCAAGCTATGTTTATAACAACTGACCTTGGAAGAATGCCATTGAAGATAACTGTAAGCTCAATAGCCATTGCTTGGATGCTTTACCTAGTCTCCCCTTTGATCTTTTAAATTAAACCATTAATACCAATATATTAATTGTACTCTATTGGATGTTGTTTTACAAGGTAATAAAGGTTATAAAATATATTTAACAAAAAGTAGCAACTGGCTGGATTGGTATGGGCTAATATTAATTGTATCATAAGATCACAAAGTACGCCAACTTCAAGCCGGTCATTACTTAGTTTAACCATTTCTACTGGTAAATTCCCAAACTATACTTGTTTATGCTTCTTTTAATAACATTTTCCTAAACTATGCCTTCTAACATAAAATATTAATAAACTCATTTTTTTTTATGTCTCCACCCTACTTATTTAATTATCACTGTTTTCTCTTCTCTGTTTGTTCTTTTCTTTCTTTTTCCTTTCATATATATGAATCCCCTCCCAACATACTATGAGTAATGATAAGACTTTTCGATAGAGTAATTAGTCTGTTATCCACAAAAATAGTAATGATATAAGACTGTTCGATAGAGTAATTTCTTATCAAAAGTATTTTACTCTATATGTTTATTTTAATTAATGCCACAGCAAACAAAATTTCTTATCACAAAGATTAAATAGTATACTTATTGATGTTCATCATGATCGAACAGTCAGCTTTTCATGTTTGAGCACACCGGCCTTATATGTATTTATAATTTATGTAAATCGATTCAAAAAGAACAAATTATATATTCTGAAGTTTAAAGGTGTTATTTGCTTAAAATGTTACGGTACGTATAAATTGGGTACATCGTCCTTGTGTTTTATCAAATATTTTACAGCAAACAATGATCTTTAATTTTAACCAATTAAGTATACTTATTGATGTTCATCATCTAAAGATTAAATACTGTAGTAGTTTGGAAGTTGGCTTCTGTTTAAAAAAATAAAATCGTCATTTTTCATTGTGAACAATATAGGCTCTTGTTCTAATAGCTAGGTTACAAAATTCACTCAGTGTCGTCATTGCTTTTATGATAAATTATTGTAACAAACGAAAGTAATTAAATATGAAAAAAAAAGTTATTAAGACATAAAAATGAAAATAAGAGTGAGAGGGATTAAAAAAAGTGAGTTTTATTAATATTATTATTTTATGTTAGAAGCATAGTTTTGGAATATGTTATTAAAACAAGCATATTGTTATCTAACTTTTTAAAAACAAGCATAGTTTGGAAAATTACTCACTCATTCAATGATTATGGTTAAGTTCGTATAGTCCAAGCCTATAAAATCAATTATGATTTAGTCTATGGTTTAGACTTTAGACTACTCATATGAGATCTTGTAAGCATTACATACACCAATTTTGTAGAACTCGTAGATTGGGATAGCAATGTAAAGAGATAAAAGATTTCGAAAAATCGGAGAGATATTAGAAAAATATCGGATTGACTATTTATATATATAAAAATAATAATCTATAGAACTATATGTAATATAAAATTAAAACTATAAGAAATTTCATACTTAAGCATAATTATAAGGGAAAAGAATTTGTGTGCATATATAACTTGTCTTTAGGTACTATTGTAGGAAAGAAACTTTGTTTTGGTTCATTGTATGTAAGTAACTTGCTAAACTGAATGAATCGTGTAAATATGTTGATGTGGTGGTCACTCATTGGGTCACGTATTAGATGATTGATGGTGCCACGTTAGTATCCGGTTGATTTCTTACAAAATTCGTTCAATTTTGACACAAACTTACATACAATGAACCAAAACAAGTTTCTTTCCAACAATAGTAGTTGAAAACAAGTTACATACACACACAGATTGATTTCCCTAATTATAATTGTCATTTCCTACTTAAACATAATTGTCACTTTATACTTAAACATAATTGTCTAAAACAATAACATAATTCTTCAAAAGCTTAAAAGTTAAATATAATATTAGACTATTAGTTGATACTTAATAGAATCATTCTTCATCATCATTTTGCCCATCATTTTGTCCATATTGTTCAAAGATTTGAACAACTATCATATTCATCTTTAACCTCATCCTCATTTTCATCATCTATTTCTTCACTCGATTCAATCATATTATAAATTGTCGTAGGTGTTAAATAATTTTGTGTAGTTCAAATGAACAATGTATACATATTCTTGCCACCGCCTATCCATTACTCAGATTCCACCTTGTTACTCCTCGTATCACCATTAGGATTTTTGTCATGTCGTAACATGTTTGAATTTTCTTATCGGGTTTGTTCATACCACCGACCACCCATAAACTTTCATTCAAACATTTTTTTGGCCGCATCCGTACATCATAAAGATTATGCAAACTTTTGAATATGATTATGGTATTGACGACAACATCAGTAACAAAACGTATCTACCATTGAGTTTTTTCATTTTTCTTTCCATTGAACGGCTTTAGGTTCAACTATTATAATTTGTTTTACTCTCTACTTTTATAGGAATTGCTAGCTAATGCCCCTAGAACATCAGTTAGTGGATGTTTAATGAAGTCCGAGTTTACTAAAATGTCGATAAACATAATTAATGTTTAATAAAAATATTTTTAATAGTCATTAAATGAAGTTAATTTACAACATATTTATACTATCTAATAAAACAAATCATTTTTTTCCCTTAAACTTTTTATCTTTGAAAAAAACCAAAAATACTATCATCCCTTATTCACTAATTTAAACATCTCCACCTAATATACCTACAATAACGAAATACTTTTACAATATAGATCTCTCAACAATTATGATGACTACACTACCACCTTTACTATCAATGACTGTTACATTCACCACCGTCACCGCCCCCACCGTCGTCCTCACTGTGGCCTTGACTACCATCACCACAACCACATCTGCCAGCGCTACCTCCACCGCCATGCATTGCGCGGGTATAAGTCTAATTAAACTAAATCATAAAAACCGAGTATTATTCTATTTTTAAGAAACCCCGAATTCATTGAATATCTTATTTTATAATGATTTTTGTTAATTTTTTAACTAAACATACAATGTAGTTGCGGTATTGATTTAAAAAAAAAAAAAGAAGGTATCCGCACCCTCTCGTTATATTATTAGCGGGTCAAAGAGCCGTATGTACAAAGACCAACCAACCAAACAAGCGAAATAGAGAGTTTAGGGTTTAGCAACACCCTCGCACTCTCTTTCTTTTCTTGTTCTGGCGGCTGCCCGGCCAAACACAACACAACCCAAACATCATATATCCTAATATTAATAAGTTTTAATTATCATCATCATCATCATTATTATTACTAAGTTAAAAATCAGTCGAAATATCATAGAAAGAAGAAGATGGGTGCAGTCAGAGGAATAGTAGTAGAAGAAGAAGAAGAACATATGATGGTGATGATGAATAACGATGAAGTTGTTGTTTCTGATTATGAATTATCTCATCATATTCGCCAATCCCTCAAATCTGTTCTTACGGTATTCCCTTTTTATATTTTATGTGCATATATTTATATATATTTTCCCTGAAGAAGAAAGACTTAGTAAGTAGAATTATGAAGTTACTTTTACAAATATATACACCAGTATATATAGTCATTATTGTGCTACTTATATTATGATTATGTGTATTCTATGGCTAAACTGGCTATATAGGCTCCAAATTTTCTATAAAGTATATGCATTTATTTATCAACTAAATGCAGAGTAACTATGAAAATTCAAGATAAGTACAGAAAATAGCATTATGTAGTGGAAAGTGCCCCATTTCAACATTTCGTTTGCCGCCTCGCAAGACATTGAAAACTCCTGTTGTTTGGACTAGGAACTTTTTATTTCAACCTTGTTTTTGTTAGCCTTTTGTTTTCGGTGTTTCTTTTAGCTGGGGATATTTAAAGTTTTTATTTCTAAAAGCTATAACCAAGTAGGGGTGTTTCTTTTAAAGACAAACCGACAAAGCTTCAACCTCGAAATTTTCGTAAAAAAATGTATGGAAATAGAGGGGATAATGGATATTGTCATATTGATGTGGAATAAATGCTTTGTTGCAGGGTGATACTGATGCTTATGATCAACTAATTGGGAATATGTATAACAATGTGAATCTAGTCCCTGACGAAGTAGCTATGCTTGTGGTAAGTTTATCGCTTGTTAATAAATCAAACAGTTTATAGAGATAAATTATGTTACAATTGTAATGCTCATGCTTTTTTTGGCAGACAATTTTAAGGGCCTTATCCGACTCAGTTTCCTTCATTGACGTTGTGCACCACCGGACTCTTCTTTCTTCTGTAAGATGAAAGTTTTCAAATTTTGAAACTTTTCATTTCTCCTTTTATAGTGTTGGTTTGAGGTGACTAATTGTGACCTATTTAGATACAAATGGGTGTATTGAGTTATCTTTGTTGTTTTCTGTTTTCTACTATAAACGATTTAAACTGAAAGTGAATTCATATGTGTAACAACTTTTGAATCAGTGTTTTGAAAGAACTTACCGTTAATGTAATAATATAGTTAAACATTTCTCGTTTATTGCTGTTATCGAATCGCCTGTTTGTTACCCAAGTGATGGCTGTTATATGTTAGATGCTTATGATAAAATGTATACTTGTAGATATGTGGAATGAGCTTCTGGAACTATGGTCCAGATGTCATGGATGCATTGGTCGAGTTGGTGTTAGCCTTGGTAAGACTACAGTCTGATTTATTAAATAAACAGTTTATTATTCTAATATCTCACTTTCTTTCATTACACTGCATATCAGGCTTCATCAAGTGGCAAGTATGTGGATTTGTGCTTGGATATGCTTGTAAGCAACTTCATCCCCCCTTACAATTTTCTCGAGATATTGAAGCAGCCACGTGGAATAGCAAAAAAGGACCAGGTTCTTAGTCGGGTACATTATGCACTTAAAGGAATTTCTGATCTAGTGCCTCTAGCACCATCAAGATTGGAACAGATAGTCAGGGAGAGGGTGCCAAATGCGTTTTCAAAGGAAGCGGTGAGTCTAATATATACTTGAAGCATGTATTTGGTAGGCATTGATATTTCTCAATTTTACTATGTGATCTAGAGGGTGCTTAAATTTGCATGTCGAAACTGATTATCTGTATCAGTTTTTAGTCTTTGGAAAAGCATTTTTTGTCTGGGGTTATTTAATTATTTAAGGGACCAATAATCAGTTATCGGCAATCAGTTGTTAATTTGTTATCAGCTGCAACAAGAGTGACCGTCAATCAAGATTGTAAAAATCGGTGTGATCGTCCGTGGAATCACGATTAGATCGAGGATCGGTGGGTTCATGAGTCAAGTCAGCCGGACTTGGTCTGAAATTCGGTCAACGGCAGTCATCGGTGGTTAACAGCTCCAAAAGGTCAAAACTGGTTCGATCTGTGGTCGTTACTGGTGGTAGTGGTACTTAGCGGTGGTCGCCGGTGGTGGTTGTCGGAGGTGGTGGCGTGTTTTTGTTGGGAGATCAAAAGGAGGAAGAAGAAAAGGAAAGAGTGAATGAGTAGGGTTTCTTATCCCATCTCATTCTTTATATATCTTAGAATGTTTACTTTTTGACCTCCAAGTTTCAATAGTAGCCCAACAGCTCTTTTCTTATATCATCTTTCTTTCAATTACCCGTCAAGTCCTATACTTGAAGTTTCTAGTGTATCTTTTTTATTACATATAATATCAAATATTATAAATTTTCTCTTATAAAAAATCCAAACCGATTTCTCCCTAATGTGAGTCTGAGATTTCAGAAAATCCTAACTCTCCCCCTCCCCGATCTGATCCCGAGTCACATGTTCACCAATCTTGCCGTCAATCTAACCTAGTTTGAGAGATTTCGCTGTCAATTGACTAGGTGTATCTCTCTTTATAATGAGAATGCTTATTTTTCATCAATCTATAGATTCATTTCATTATTAATAAGCATGGTTGTAAAAGTTAGCCGACTTGGCCGATTCCTGGGTCAGTACTCTTGCCTTGGAGGTTGGCCAATCCGAGCTGGGCAAAATCTGTGTAATTTCTTGGGCAACGTAGTCAATGGGTTAACATCAGAAAAGATGGTTAAGATTCGTGACAATTGGTCAAGATCGGGAAACTGTTGCAAGATCTAATATCACACAAACTACCACTATGACAGCTCATTTGTACTGTTTTCAACTATTTTCTCAAAAAATTTCAGAATCCTTTTTATGTTAATTCGTATAGTTTATAAGATTCGGCCGGAGTATTTTTATACATAAAAGTTCCAATCTGAGTACTCCTCGAGTTGCTGAGTACTCTTACTTTGTACTCCGGCCGAGATGAGTCTGAGTTGCAGTTTTCAAACCTTTTTAATAAGAATTTAATGTATACTCGGATAGCTGATCATCTTATTATTATAACGGGCAAACAGAAAAACGTGTCTATAAACCATTTTCTGCAATGCGTTTGTTACAACAAAGCTGATTTTGATTATATATAACCACATAAACCAGCTTCAAAATATACATTCAAACACCTGTAGTGTGAGGTGGCTTGGTATTTGTCAAGCTATGAAATTTGAATGCTCTTATGTCGGAATCTGTTGGGCTTGCTAAAAATCTGGACTGTTAACTATTCTCGTATAAAATTGAGTGCCTAGTTCTAAGCTTCCAATGCATTTATTTCTGGATTTTCTCATTTGGTGATGATTTTTATTTGCTCTACTACTTTTGCAGCAAATTGCCGTGTATGTGGAGAACATGTTAATGTTGGAGGGTGGTGATATAGGAGAGCTTGTTGGTAACTCTATGATTTTCGAAGTGGTGAATAGGCTGATAGACCTAGATGTGAGTCATTTGAATATTCTTAGTATTATTGCAGTTAGATATAAAAACACGTGCTGATTGTAAATGCAATGCTATTTAACTCGCTATAGGTTGAGATAGGATGGGATGAAATCTTGGCAGATGATCCTTGCAGTAAAGGCATCTTTGAGATGGAACTAGAAGATATGGCACGACCTATAGATGAAGCCGAGATGGATATGGATGTGGTAATGATTTATCATCATTTTTAACTACTTTGTTTAATTGTTAGCTCACAATTTAATGAATGTCTTCAATGAAATTTAACCATTTCAAGTATTCAAGTTATGTAGTTCCTCTTGGTCTTTTGCTACTTTTAATTTGTATCAGTCTGCATATATTTAGCCAATTGACAGGTTTTTGGTCTGTGTTGACCATTTGTTATTTTTCGTTCTAAAGCAAATTAAATGTTGTAGACACCAATGTGCACATTGAGTGGCTATGAATTGCTTGACTTGTTTGTATTTTTGTTTTAGTTATAAACATGTCTTCTTGTCAAGAAGTATATCCCAAATCGAGTACTTTATATAAGTGATTGACCGGTTTTTAAGAAACGAATAAAATTATAAAATCTTTGCTTACTCTATTGACCTTAATTTTGTTACCTTTTTCAGCCCCAAAGAGAGTACTCTGGTCAAAAGGTTCTCTGGGGTAATGTGGTTGCTCAGAAGTTGGATACTTTGATGGTGCTTACATTTGACCACCTACAAGCATGCTTGAAAAGTGGTCGCTTGGTTCAGGTAGCTTGTGTTTCTTGGCTTTGAAATTATATATTTTCTTGTGTTTTGTCTGTATATTTATGATTACAAATTTCATTTAGGTGTTCGAGGCACTCCTCCAGTCATTTCAGAGTACTGTGTTGAATGCATACAAGTCGAAATTTGCCCAGGTATTCAACTAGTCCTTCTGGCTTCTATTTTTCTTGATTTTTTCTTAGATATAGCATATTAGGCCGAATTATTCATGAATGGTTCATACATTTTTTGTTATATTTCTAATTGTTTTAAGAGAAAATTTAAGAGTAGCTCAATGAAAAATAGATTGAACATGTCTTTAGTTTCCCAAAATATGATTTCAATGCATAATACCTCCTAAACCACTTCTATTCTGGATATTAATTGTAATAGTATTACATATGTGGCCGTATTTGACCTGCTATCTTTATTAAAAAAGCACAAAAAAGAATCAACAAAAAGGTATTTACGGGACACTCCAACATGTCGCAGTTAGATTTATATAGTAATTTACTAATCTACCCAACTCACCCAACGTGCTCATTTTGCCATGTCTAGCTTAATTGGTTCTCTTTTTAACTTTATACATGATCTGCACAATTTGCTTACCCAAACTTTATTTCTTGTATCTGCAGTTTGTAATGTTCTATGCTTGTTCACTTGACCCTGTAGATTGTGGGACACAATTTGTGAGCAAGCTTCTTGAAATCTTTAGAAGCACTGTCTATCCTCAAGACTGGAGGTAATGCAACAGTTTGTTAGTGTTAGCCCAGTTATAGATTGGGGCAATTTCAATCAAGTAGAGGGAAATTGGGGTCAGTTTGGTGCTTTTACAATTGTGACTTGTAGCAGACCAATCTGGCTATTTATTTTTATAGAATACTTATACAACCGATCAAACTTTGCTGCCAATGACATAACAAAACTTTCACATTCTCAAGTATAGTAGTATCTAGTGACTACAAAAAGATTGGATTTATATATAGATGAATTTTCTGTGATGCAAGTATTAACGAGTTAAACATAGCAAAGAAAATTTTGGTGGTCAACTTATTTGCTAACATGTTCTTGATGTTTTGCAGAATAAGTGCGGTTGCTTATCTGGCTAGTTATTTATCTCGTGCAAATTTCTTATCTGCTTCAAATGTGACAATCATATTGGAAAGGTTGGTATGCATATTACATGGTCGTCATATCTTGTAAATTTTGTTCTGCATTATCTAAGGTAGTCAAGCATTAGTTATACTTAATAAGTTGTCATGTTGAGCATGATACTAGAAATTCCAGAATGTCAAATCAACCAATGTTCTTTACTTGTTCATACAATGATGCAATTTAATACGCATTCAGTGGATTTTTATTATGCTGGCTCATGTCAGTAACATTTCAATCAGAAGCAGAGAACTTTCGTACTTTATCGTCGAGTCTTAAGACTGTTTTGATTGTTTATCATTAAATCTGTATCTACAATAGAATTATCTGATGAATTCATTGATGTTTCAGCGTGGTGGATTGGTGTTATAAGTATTGCGAAAACCAGAGTGGTGAAATCAACCCAAAAAATCATAGAGTTTTTTATGCTGGTTGCCAGGTATGACATACTTTTGGAAACTGAACCATAACTTAGATTGTAATATATGGGCTATATATTTTGATCCAGTTTGATTACATATATCTTTTTGTTCATCTGATCTGCACAGGCCATTATGTATGTACTTTGCTTTCGTATGAGGTCGATTTTGACCAATCCTCTACTTAAATCACAATTATCCGATATGCCTTTGGAGCTAATTTTCAAGCATGCATTGAACCCATTGGAGGTAAATGTCTTGTTCTATATATTAATGTGTTCTCTAGCAGAATACGATTGATAATTTATATATGTTACCTTATGACATTTTGATGATTCAATCCCTACACATCACATATTCAATCATTTGATTATCTTAAATACTAAATCTAGCTACAAATATGTATGCTTACAAAGAGGTTAAACGTTAAATCAACAATGCTAAAACATTTTGAGTTCTTTTATTTGTTATTTTCTATCAATGCACTTATCAGACCAGTAGTTAAAAGATGATTTATTCTTATTTATTATGTATATATCAGGAATAGGATTAGCATGTAACTTTCTGCTTACATTTTGCAACAGGTTTGCTTACCATCCATAGTAGAGGAGTTCCTCAATCAAGCCAAAGCAGCACGTCTTTTTCGTGCATCGGGTACCTTCATCTTTAATGATCTGCTTAAGTCAGACATGTCCCGGACTTTTGGTGGCTTTGAAAGGCTTGATTTGTTCTTTCCTTTCGATCCATATTTATTGAAGAAATCTGACAGGTTAGTTTTCTTGTGGTTTTTGTACCAAGTATTTACACAACTTGTGTCCTTAGATTTACATGTCTATAACTTTTTTTGGGAAGCTCTTTGTAGAAAGTAATCCTTTAGCTAATTAAGTCATTTAACATTTCATGCTTCAGATATACTGATTGTGTTTGATGATAAAGTTCGTTAATTTATTTGCATTTATAATGTGCAGATTTATCCGACCAAACTTTATATACTGGTCAATGGTAAGAACTACTTATGATGATGAAGAGGATGATGATGATGATGATGAGGAAGGTGTTAGTGACGAAGATGAAGCTGAGGAGGGTGTGTCTATTGGCAGAGGACCCATGAGCTATGAGGATGACGGATTTGACATGAATTTGAGCAATTTGTCTATTACGCCCCGCGACTCATATATGTTTGCAAATGAGGAACATAGAAAAGAGCGAATGCCTTCTAAAATCAGACCCTCTACAAGTCCAGAATCTTTGTGATTCACAGGTGTGTTTTTACTCTGATATATAATATCCTTGGGTCAGAAGGGTGAAGATATCCATATCAAGGCAAGTGCATGCTTGTCGAAGACGTGCCCATGTTCCTGAAAACAGCTGTGGTTGTAATATTGTTGGTAGCTTAGTGACTATATATACTCTCTTATGGTGTTGTCAACCAGCCTTTTTGAAACATATTACACACACTAAAAGAATGTAAACTGATTACCAAGTGATGATTAATTAATCTGTTTTGTTAATGTAGTTATTTCATGTCAGCCTTAGGCTAATATTGTCTGCAAAATCTTTTGGAAACATATCCAATTAGAGAAATTAGCCAAATAGCCACCTTAAATTAACATACTATTCTTTTAGTATTCAAATGTTTCTAATCTCTTATCATTCATATCAAAAGTTTGAACTTATATGTATGTATGTCACATGATAACATGTCAGTATGTGTGTGTTTGTGTTTATGTTTGTGTGAACATTCTCCACAACGTTGAGCCCATCTACCCAAGAAGTGCGATCACTTTTAGGAACTTTAATGGACTCGGATTGTCATCAGCCCAATTTCTATTTGTCCTACCAGCCCAATAAAAGAAAAAATGGATAATATAGATGCAAATCATCCCAAATATCATTACTCCAAGAGTATTCTTTTGAAAAATGATTAATAAGCCTAAATCGTTTGCTTAAAAAGTGAACCTGACAATATGGTACATGCTAACATACATGTGGCAAAATTAAAAATAAACATAAGGGGAGAGAATGATACATGAGGTTTATGTTTAGGTTTCAGTTTTATGTCTCTTTATCATTATCATTTTTTATTTTATTTTTTTAAATTTTATAATAGGATCATGTAACATTTCATACAAAATATGCTTATTTACTTTTGATATAAATTTCGATCAGAATAGCATACTAGGTCTTTTTTTCTTCATTCTATCGAACTTCTAAAACGAAAAAACCTTACTGTTAAGATTTTTATTTTCTTTTTAACTTTCGTCTTCGAAATGTTAGCGTGTAATCAATGATACATTATCTCCTTTCACGGCAATGATATTTTCACAACATTTTGTAGTAATACGTAACATTTAAGGGGATGAGAATATATGGAACTAAGCTTAGGTATGAAACACTTATATATTATTTTTTAAGCTATAAAAATCAGGGGGGCCATGTGATTTAATTAAAATTCAACAAATAATAAAAAAATTAATATGTGAAGGGTTCCACACCTAAGCTTAAGTGTCGGACAACCTTATATTCACGTATATGTATAATTATAATTATGTAAAACATAAATTGTTGAGAATTAAAGTCCACTAACCAACAAGGAATTAGCCTATTGGTAAGGCAAACACTTTGTTACCTTAAGGTCTCGAGTTCGATCACTGCTGTGCACAAAAAATAATTCCTTTAAGGTACATGTTACCAATGAAGCCTAGACCCATATGTGAAGTTTAAATATGCGGGTTCGATCCTTCGGAGTGCCCAGATCATGTGGGAATTAGGATGGATGTAATTTACCGGCATCATATGGCTTATATGGGGTGGGTCGATGGGTATCCAATTGTGGTATCCGGGCTAGGTTTCCCTCTATTACCCCTTTTTTTTAGAATCGCTAGACCTCCAACACCTTCCTCATGGAAAATACCTTGAGATGAGAAACCCAAGACTTGAACTCGAAACCTTGGGAAAACTCACCTCCAGTGCCCACATAGTAGATTTAGAAGATACCCCTGACCAACTCAGTTATGTGGAGTTGGTTAAGTCCACTAAGTTACTAACATATGCTCGTGGTAAATTAGTTACCAAAAAGCCTTTTTAAAATAACTCGAAACCTTGGGAAAACTCACCTCCAGAGCCCACATAGTAGATTTAGAAGATACCCTTGGCCAACTCAGCTAAGTGGAGTTGGTTAAGTCCACTAAGTTACTAACATATGCTCGTGGTAAATTAGTTACCAAAACGCCTTTTTAAAATAAATAAATAAGTATATGATCGACTATCGAGTATGATAAACCTTGATATGTATATGTGAACTATCATACTACATATATGAGTTCTCTAGCTTTATATAATGGGAAAACTTTCCAATTTTAGAGAGTGTAATAAGCATTAAATATCTTTTTTGTTTCGCTTTACTTAAATTGTGTAAAGGATATGAATATATCATATTTTTCTCTGTCAAAATTGGTCAAAAGCAACGAATGATACATTTAATGACCTATATGAATATAAATATTTAAATAGATAGATTATGTTAATCATTTTTTAAAAATTATAGTTACCTGCAGGTGCATTATCTCAATGACAACTTATTTTTTTGATTAAGTAGGTGATCTAGTGGTCACAGTTTCTCACCTCTTATGTAAATGGAATATCTTGTAGTAGTCAATTGGAAGTTGTCACATGGATAACTTGATTAAGCCTACATTGTCTTTGTGAGTAAAACAGTAATTGAACAAATATTAAATAAAACAGTACCCGAAGGTTTATAAGCATCTCAGTATTTATTTTGAAATGGTTTTATTCGATCGAACCGTGCCACATAATCTTTTAAAAAACGTTATGTTATTAAAAAAATTAGTACTTTTCAAATAACTTGAATAAAAAAAAACTTCTTCATGCGTTTGAGTAGACCAATCAAGTGAAACTATTTAAATTTAGTTTCTAATTTGGTTTCTTACAATGTGAACTTGCATATAATTTTGAGGTTTTAGCTTGTGGGTTATGAATTATTTATTGGATATGGATAATTTGTTCTAATTAAGCACCAATATATCTTACTCAATAATATTCTTGACACATGCGTATAGTTCGAATTTAATCTAAGTGTAGCTTAAGGGAGTGTACACCATATATGATGTATGAGAAAAGTTGTTGACATTTTTGCTAAATAAATAGACAGCATACTTGACAAGATAAGTGGATGTGGGTTTAAACTTTAATAGTGATAGAGAAAGGTGGAGCTTGTTTTTCGTCTTCTTATGAATATTTCTTTATAAAATTGTAGATATACATACACATTACATTTCGAGATTTAAAATACAATATATATTTTTCTTTAAAGGTGAATTTCGCTGAAACTTCGTGTCGTGATCCGACAGCGAGAGGTCTAGCATACGTTGTATTAACCGGCTTCGCGCTAGAGAGCTCCTTCAAAGTAGAAATGCCTATTTCAAATACCCGATGGGGAAAAACCCCCTACTAATCCGCCGAAGCACGACGATCGATAGGGGTAAACTTTGTCCGTTCAGACTTGAACCTGAGTATACCCAAGCCAAACCTTCATAAAGGGACTTATTTCCTATATCCTTCCCAAGATTTAAACACAAGGGGAAATAAGTCATTCAACCATTGAGCAAATAATTTAATAATTTATATATTTACGTAACAATATCAAATGTTATGATAACCTTTAACCAACCCCTCAAAGTGTATCTTAAAGAACTTTTTTTTTTTTTTCCTTTTTAAACAACAATTTATTAATAAATTAAAAGAGACTAAATGGTGGGAAAATATTTAATTATTAGATTCAAAAAAGTACTTACTACATAATTCATGAATTTTTAAGCCAATCCGCAACGTTACGAGCTTCTAAATCTTTGTATTACGAGACACAATCAATATTTATATCTACTGTCTTCTATATTACGTTAAAGGCGACATTAGATATCTATTTTTACTCTTACCATCTCTAGTTATAAATAAAACATACAAGAAAAAGTTCATTGAATCAAATTTCAAATATCAGGCTTTTTTTTCTTTAATTGTATGTGAATAAGATGTGGCATGTGATGTTTGAAAGGGTGTTCTTTTGAATTAAATGCAAAGCCACTAACATCCACCGGTCCCTAATAAATGGCCATACCAAAAATTCATGTAAACATATCAAGAGGTAGACGGCTGTATTAGTAGGAGCGGATTGGTGAGTATTAATTTCATCCATTTAAGAGATATAAAGTTGTACAATTTGACACTTTATCAATTAAATTTGTTATAAGGATTTTGTAAATTATTTTTTTTCCCCTAGAATTACTTTAGCAAAATCTAAGTATCTTAATAATGTCTAAAAGGTTAATGTTAATAATATGTTTATTTCATTTACGAGTATTTGTTAATATATATATTATATACTTTTTCATTTTCAATCCTTACTATTGTCATATGTCTACTCGACACATATTTACGCACACTGTTTAGCAACATTACACGTTTATGTTACAACTTGTGTTTTGTAAACTGTTTAACCTTTCCTGTTTTATCCATAATAGCCGAATGGTATATAATTTAGATAATACATAGTTATATAGTATGGAAATATAATATTATATTTATATATATATATATATATTAAGTTAAATTAACTACAAGAATAATATCGTAAAAAAATTGAATTTACAAATATATACTGTTATAAATTTTATTATTTGACACGTGATTTGGTTTTTGACTCACAACGACTTGATCGAACTGAGTCAAGCCACAACTAGCAAGTCAGAGAACGAGTCTAGAGTAACTTCAAGTAATCAATCGAGTATCCGACTATCGGATCGAGTCACCACTTTTCTAGTGTTTTTTGACTTGACTTGTGCTTTCGTCAAACAACTATGATCATTACCCATTTAAAAATACTTTAGGATGAATAATGATATATATCCTCAAAAAATTTATAAGACTTAAACCTGAAATATCTGAAGCAACCTCATTTCGGGTATAACTATTAGTAAATGACCTAAACAACAAAAAATAATAATGTAACTATAATTTACAACACACCCCTCAAACCGTAAAGTTGGTAGTTGGCTTATATAATCATCCACAGAGATTTCCATTGGTAAATGTTCCAAACGGATTGGAGTGGTCCTATTTTATCTTAACTATTATCCAATTTAGGTTTATAAAAAAATATACATATATTTTTGTTATACAGGTTTACAGGATGGTTTTTCATACCGTTGGTTCCAAGTTTCCAACCATTTTTTGCCACTTCCAAAATATGTTTAGGAAATGATTTGATTTATATATATATAGCAATATCTTTAGGCCACTTCCTGAGTTCCAGAATATGTATATATATTTTGCAAGCTCCTATATATATACTAGTTAAAATTCCAAATCCTAATTTTAAACTTATATGATTTACAATAACAAACACTAACTCAGCTCGAACTCAAATACACTTCGTATAGATATGTGATCTAATTTTAGGTCATCAAAAAGTCAGTTTGTCTAGGCGTATTAGCCATGACGTGAAATCGTCAAGGACACTGAACACGTTAATTTGCTTCCAATCCAGCACACTGTAAAAAAAAACCCAAAATCGCACACGGGCCAACATACTGGTTATCGACACCCCAAAGCACCACCCCGGTTGGAGAAAGGCTAATATATATTTTATATAAGTATAATATAATATAATATAGCAACAATAAATATGTCCTTTTCTAGTGTTGTAGAAAGCATGCTAAATTTACTGAATGAACCAGTCAAACAAAAACCATATTCATAACAATTCCTCCTTCACCTTCTCACTTGTCTCTCCTTCACACACAACACATTTCCTCACAATATCCTCATTCTCTCTTCCCTCCCTTCCTTCATTCTTTATATATCCATATCACCCATATATATATATATATATATATATTTATATATAAACACAACTAACTAAAAACACTTAAATGCTACATATGATCAACACTATACCATCTTCTCCTTGAAAACCATATCATTAAAATAACTTCAATCTAGCTCCAACATATATCAAAACACACATATACTTAATTATACAAACTAACACATTTATTTATTATATAATACAAATTATAAACCAATATGGAAATTGAAGCACCTTCTGCTTCAAGTAATAATGGAATAGTAGTGGTTCCTGGTTTAAGTCCATTAAGTGAGTCAATATGGAAAGAAAAAACAAACACAAATAATCTAATGGTTGGAGATGTGTCTGCTAAACTAGCATGGAAAGATCTAACGGTTATGGTTACATTAAGTAACGGTGAGACTCAAAATGTTTTGGAAGGCCTAACTGGTTATGCTGAACCAGGGACTTTTACAGCCCTCATGGGCCCATCTGGGTCCGGCAAATCTACGTTACTTGATGCGCTTTCGAGCCGTCTTGCTGCCAATGCTTTTCTTGCTGGAAATGTTTTTCTTAATGGCCGTAAAACCAAGCTCTCTTTTGGCACTGCTGTAAGTTGTTTTTTTCCTTGTTTGTTCATGGATGGAGATTTGATAAAATTGGAACGATACAGAAAAGATTAACATGGTTACTGCGCCACATAGATAAAGAAAAGTTTATAAAGTACTAATGAATCTAATTTAATATTTTTTTACTTTATTTTTGAAATGGTAAATTTCTTACAACACTCGCATTGCTCCCAAATAATCTTTAAATATGTCGGTGCCAGATATATATCTAATACGAGTATATTGTTTTAGATTTTATTTGTTGATATTAAGATTTACTTCATATAATTTTTTTGTTGATGATAAGATATTTAAGTAGATTTTTCATCTAGGTAGAAGTAATTATGGAAATATCATGACTTTGTTGAGTTATTAGTTAATGAGTTGAAAGAAGCTAGAAAGGAAGGATAATCTATCTAAAATGTAATCAAAAATATTAGATTTGATTGATATTATGGAAATTTTTTCAAAATAATATTTATTATTATAATGTTTTGTATGTATGTAAACATTGATAGATTAGTTACAAAAATGATTTTTGTGTGATTGAAGTTAGTTTTGAATATTGTAAGTAGTACACATTACAAACTCTATCAAGCTCCACACAAGTTATGTATGTTACATGCGGATTTTTGCATAATGCAGTTTTACTATTTCATGTTTGAACTTTATATAAAATTTATTTTTATTTATATATAAAATCGGATATCCGCCGTCTAACTTTAGCTGGGCGGTAGAGGCTCTTGCCTCGATCAAAGTTCAGGGTTCAACTCCTGAGTTCGACGCATCTAGTAGTTTATTGTAATAGTTAGGATTAAGATTAGGACTAATATCAGTAGCCTTAAAAAGAAAAATTAGATTAGGAAATCCAACTAATTAATTAAAGCTATTCAACTAGCTAGATTTTTTGAGCAAAAATACGTGACATCAATAACAATAATAATGTATAGTGACAGGTGAGCCCATAATATTGAATTGTTTAGGTGGTGTTATAATGACTATTTATTACGTAGTTTGTTTTATATTTTCCTATTCTTATTCTTATTTCCTGTACCAAGTTATAAAAAAATTAATTACAAAAAGATGTTTAGTATCTGTACTTGTATTTCTAGGAAATTTAGGTTTAAGAAATTGACTATGACATGGATCATTGTTGTTTAATTTATGTAAAATAAAATCAACTCTATACATATTACATACATTGTTTAAAATAAATTGAACTTGGAGTTAAAAAAAATGTTAATTACTGTAGGAAGTAAATTTGTTGGTAAAATTTTTAATGAAAAGTTTGATGATTTGTAGGCTTATGTAACACAAGATGATAACTTGATTGGGACACTAACTGTTCGCGAAACAATCTCGTATTCAGCAAGACTACGGTTACCTGATAAGATGGCATGGTCTGACAAACGTGCATTGGTAGAGAGTACGATTGTAGAAATGGGGCTTCAAGATTGCGCCGATACAGTAATAGGGAACTGGCACTTGCGTGGTATTAGTGGTGGTGAAAAACGAAGAGTTAGCATTGCCCTTGAAATCTTGATGAGACCGAGATTACTCTTTCTTGACGAACCAACTAGTGGTCTTGATAGGTACGTATGAAAGATAGAATCGCGTACTCTTATTAAGGGGTCGACTTGACTTTGTTTTATGTGTAATGGATATTGAAAACTTCAATTTTTTTGACAAAGATTATCATTTCCACTTGATAACCATGATGTGTGTGACCAACACATTTTCATTAAAATGAGACTAAAACTGCATTTTTTGATGAATCAGGTTATAAGCGGTAGGTACCATAGAGTTGGAAAATATGTTTGGTTTGGTAGATTGGAAACGGGTTGGGAGACATATCAACTCTCAACCTGTTTTTGTCCAAAACATTAAGGTTATAATGAATAAGGGACTGATTGGGCATTCCTGATATGTTTTTTGCAGTGCTTCAGCTTTCTTTGTTACTCAAACATTAAGAGGTTTATCTAGAGATGGGAGGACTGTAATTGCTTCGATTCATCAACCAAGCAGTGAGGTTTTCGAGCTGTTTGATCGTTTGTACCTGCTCTCTGGAGGAAAAACTGTTTACTTTGGTCTTGCTTCTGAGGCTTACGAGGCAAGAAATCTTTTCCCCTATATTTTGCAGAAAATTAACCGCTTTATATTGTAGCAGTGTCAAAAAGGTCAGCTTGTGTGATGTTTCACAATGGGTTTATCCATTAACATCTTGCGTCTAATGTTATTTTTACCATTAATAATGCATCAAATATAGTTACAGAAACAGAACTATTACAACTATAGACCAACCTTTAAGACAAACGATTCATTTGCAGTTCTTCGCACAAGCTGGATTTCCTTGCCCAGCTCTTAGAAACCCGTCAGATCATTTTCTGCGTTGCATCAATTCTGATTTTGACAAAGTGAAGGCTACTTTGAAAGGATCCATGAAACTAAGGGTATTTTACTTTAATCGTTCCTTTTCTCTAGATTAATTATACTTCAAAGTGATGTGTTATTTATCTTTTGATGTACCTAATTGCTTTTTGATCAGTTTGAAGCGAGTGATGATCCACTAGAGAAAGTTACTACTGCTGAAGCAATCCGTGCTCTTACTGATTACTATCGTACGTCTCAGTACTGTTATGCAGCGAACGAGAAAGTTGAAGAGATGTCGAGAGTTGTAAGTACTGTAGATCTAAAAAGTGGCAAAAGGGTTGTGTGGGTTGAATAATAGGTCAAAAATACAATATTTCGGGTACACGTCCAAACAGGTCAAGTTGGGTCAGCATGAAACCTTTTTTGGCCAAAATTTATACATTTTAGTTATAAGTGGAGTGTTAAGATTTTATGCACTACATTTTTTGGTGACTTTTGGCCCATTAGCCAACCCACACCTGAGCTGACCCATTGTTGAAGTTGCCATATCCAGTCCATTCTTCTGAAATGGTTAACTAACTGATATATTGATGTTTTGTCAAAACAACTTGATGATTGAATGCAGAAAGGAACAGTGTTGGATTCTGGTGGTAGTCAAGCTAGTTTCTTTATGCAGACGTTTATGTTGACTAAACGTTCTTTTGTCAATATGTCGAGGGACTTTGGTTATTATTGGTTACGGCTCGTAATCTATGTTTTGGTAACTGTCTGCATTGGGACCATCTATTTGAATGTTGGGACGGGCTACAACTCTATTCTGGCAAGAGGAGCATGTGCATCCTTTGTGTTTGGTTTTGTGACTTTCATGTCAATTGGAGGTTTTCCTTCATTTGTGGAAGATATGAAAGTAAGTTTCTTGACCTCTTTGATTTTTTTTATCTCACACGACGCCACATACTTGAAATGTCTATCATTTGTTTAGACTTGGAAAAACGAGCGAAGGGTTGGTCAATGAAGCCATAAATTGTTGTGTCCTACGGGTCAATCTAATGATCTGGAAAAACTTGCCGGGTGTGTTTGAACCAAAACCAAGTAGATGTCTGTTTCTGGCATATAACCTTACAAATAACCTATGTACACTATCTGTTAAAATTTCAAGACTATATTAATAAGTTAACCATCAAATTAAGATGTTGAAATAATTTATTGGTGTTTAAATTGTTATGAGAAGCAAAAAAGTTTATAGAACAGAAGGTGGCAAAATGGGTGGGTTATGTATAATGTTAAATGAGTTTGAATCAACACATATTGTTTCAGTTACTGGTTAGCTCAAGTCGGTCCACCAATACATAACCATCTTCAGAGTGGTCTAGTAGTAAGATATCATGATTCATGAAGGTCTTAGAAAAGACCTGGACTCGAACTTCACTGGGTAAACATCTTGGGATGGTTAGGGAAAACATCTAGAAAGACCATGGGAATAGCAGTTAGGAAGCATACATAAGTGATTCAGAGTCTAGGCTCGACTTTAACCGGTTAGCCTGAATAGGGATCCATCCCTGTTTACTTGATTTTTCTAATCTATATATACTCAGTATGTTACAGAGAACTATGTTAATGAGGTAACGATATAAATTTATAACAGAATATAATCTAACCTTACATAGACCAATTAAAAACATCGTGTGCATTTGAATACATTTTGTAACTACCTTAACCCATGTCTTTTGTTGCTGTTCAACTTTGTCCATCTGACCTCATTAACGGGTTGAAATTGTGTGCAGGTATTTCAAAGGGAACGCTTAAATGGTCATTATGGCGTGACTGCTTTTGTGATTAGCAACACGGTATCTGCAATGCCGTTTCTAATAATAATCACATTTATATCTGGAACAATTTGTTATTTCATGGTTGGACTTCACCCGGGATTTACGCACTATATCTTCTTTGTATTATGCCTATATGCTAGTGTGACAGTTGTTGAAAGCCTCATGATGGCCATTGCTAGTGTCGTTCCAAATTTCCTTATGGGCATCATCATTGGAGCTGGTATTCAGGTTTGTCCATATGTCTGTCATGTATTAGCAAGTCAAAATGAGTTGTTTGTCTTCAAAATGGAGTTTGGGCGACTTTCAACCATTTGACATCTTCAATGCATTTGATGTGTTATTTTTAAGCTACCTCTAATTTCTGCTTTGAAATCTTACCTTTTTTTCTGTCTACAAACTATTTAAATGCAGGGCATATTCATGTTAGTATCTGGTTACTTTCGACTCCCTAATGATATCCCAAAGCCCGTCTGGCGTTACCCTATGTCATACATAAGTTTCCACTTCTGGGCTCTCCAGGTTAGATTCTTTTGTATTTTCAGATTTGTAATGTACCAATTATATTGTCCTACAATTCACAAAAACTTATGGTACTTGTGTACGTGTAATATCTTGCAGGGACAATATCAAAACGATTTGAGTGGGCTGATGTTTGACAACCAAACACCCGATCTACCCAAGATCCCAGGAGAATACATTCTGGAATACGTTTTCCAAATCACAGTAACAAGATCAAAATGGATAGATCTTAGCGTTATTTTTAGCATGATTATCGTCTACCGTATAATCTTTTTCATTATGATAAAGATCAATGAGGACTTGACACCTTGGGTAAGAGGCTATTTGGCTAGGAAAAGGATGAAGCAAAAGAATGGTGGTCAAAATACAACTGTTGCTCCATATGGTCTAACTCAATCGCCTTCTTTGAGGAATTATGTCGCGGATAATAGGAAGAGGTAAACTGCATGGATATGATGATCAAGTGATTCCGAGTTTGTTAGTGAATCTAAGTGCTATGATGTTTGCAATACTACTACCTACGACAACAAACTGATCGTTATACTTTTGTATATGTTTATGAGGAACTCAAGCATTCGTTACTAGTACCACTTTTACTTACAATTGGTTTCGATTTGTGTTCATCTTCTTCTCCTTATTGACCATAAACTTATATATAAATTCAGTTTTCTGCTAAAATGATGGCAAATGACCTTACATAACAAGATTATTCATACTATACTGTCACACAATACAATCAGTATTATTAAAATGATGATAATCTAACTAATTAACTTCATATATTCACCAGCCTAAACGACTTGATGCATAGATGAATATTAAGCCATTAGCCATGTCGACCCATTTATGATTTGGACCCATTTAGCACCAAAACAAACCCGCTTAGATCTGTGTTGTGTTCATTGCGTCGTGTTGGAAAGTGGGAAGTATTGCTAAGTATTGCTACGTAGGATAACTTAGGGTATTAGGAGTAGTTTATATGATTTTATCAACCCTCCCAAAATTAGCCAATCAAATTCTTCCATCTCATTCTTATAATTCAACCCTCCCAACCAACCCTCTAAACTTTATCCATTGACATTCATTAAAATTTCCAACCCTCCCAAATTAATATTTTTAATTTTTTAAATTAAAAGAAAGTATTTAAACAAAGAAATAAACCATTTTGACTAAATCAAAATCATATGTTACGGCCAAAACTAAAACAAGCAAAAATCATACGATTAAACGATATCGTCCATTACATAAAAACCAAATAAAAAGTAGTTAAACGTCCATTCCAACAAATAAAAACCGAATGAATTAACCATCGAAAGGCCAATTGTACGTTTTGGTGATGTGGCGTTTCTTGTTGAGCACCCATTCCAATACGATCGGGTCTTTCTCATCATCATGCGGCTTCTTGAATAACTTGTAATCATCCCTCTAACTCTTTTCTTTTTGTTGTTGATATTGGAGGTCCAGAATAGCTTTCGTCTTCTCGGTGATTTCCGCCATCATTTTCTTCTTCTCATCGGCATACAATTGAGCGGAGTCAACAATAGTAGCCGCACTTGACGCCTCACTAACCGGTTTCTTGCCTTTCCTTTGACGAGTGGGGGTGTTGTCTTCATTCAAATCCGGGATGATTGTAGCCGAATCATTGCTACTCGACGCATAGTTGCCCTCATCGGATGACCTTCTTCGCTTGTCGGAACTAGCGGATGAAGCTTGAGTAGCTTGAGAAGCTTGACTAGTCTTTTGTTGAGTAGCTTGAGTAGTCTTTTGTTGCTTCCATTTAGATTCATCTTTAATAACGTTCCAAGCCAATTGGTGAGTAAAAACTTTGCCTACTTTAGTGTCATAATCGGCCAACGCATTTTGCAACACATCAAGATCCGTACACCCACTTTGCCACATATGAAACTGCCAAACAATATCAAAGGTTGTGTTACTTCAAAGATGCATATGCATATACGTATCAAAGGTTGTGTTACTTCAAAATATCTCAATTGTTGTGTTACTTCAAAATACACAAAGAATCAAATAGGCAGCATATAATTGAACAAGCAAATTACCATTTTAAACTATACAAAGATGCATATACATATCATTTTGGATCAGATCACATCAAAAACACCCATAATTTCTTTTATAGACTACATGAAAATTAATAATACATCCATCAAGTCTGAGGCAAAACAAACACCATGATTGTGAGATACACTCCCAAATTTTATACTAATCGATCGAAACTAATTCAAATTAGTACATTGCCAAATTTTATACTAATCAATCGAAACCAAATTAGTGAACTACTAAAAAACAATGCCATGGCCGATTCACATCTCAATCAAATTACAATAACTAAATCAATTAACATATCGATTCAAATATGAATTCACTAACCGATTGGTGATATAGGCCATTAAACGTGTTCGAGTTGTTCCTCCCAAAAGTGATGAAAAATGCTCCAAGATACGTTCCCAAAACTTGTCCCTTCCTTATTCATTCCCGATTACTCGACAAGTTGAGATGTGAATCCATGCCCTAGCCAAAGCCACTTCCTCCTCTTGAGACCACGGTTTCTTATCCGCACGTCTCTTGAATTTCTTTGGTGGAACTTCTTGAACATCTTGTGTGTGAACTTCTTGAACATTATCTACAATATTTGAATGACCAAAACAAAAAAAGAACAAAAATTTGATATGGCCTAAAAGTTTAAAAAAGATGGCCGATACAAATTGATAAAAAAAAAGGTACCGTTTGGAACTTCTTGTGTTTCGGGTACGCTATCTTCATCATCGTCGCTTGGCAACTTGTCACGATAGGCTTGATAGAAAGGTTCGAATTCCGCCGTTTTAACGAATTCGTAATCCCGGATATTCATTTGTGGGGTTTCGGTATAAAACACTGGTTGGGAACTAGCCGGTTGGGGATAGTAAGGTTGAGGTGTTGATTGTTGAAGATGATGGTATGGTTGATACATCGTTTGTTGAAGATTCGAGTGTTGTTGATTGTACGTCGGCTGAGGAGTTACAAAACCATGGCCATGACTCAAACCATCACGCCCACACCCTCGAGTACCCTCTACAAAACCACGACCACGGCTCAAACCATCACGCCCACGCCCTCGAGTAGCCTCTACAAAACCACGACCACGGATCAAACCATCACGCCCACGCCCTCGATGATCCATTATGATAGTACAATAATGTTAATGGATTTGGTAATGAAGAAGAAGAAAGTTAAAATGGATGTGAAAAGTTAAAATGGAGAAGAAGATATATATACATTTATATATGTATATATGCAACGACTAGTTTTTTCAAATGTGGATGAATTTTTTTTTTTTTATTTGGCTTCAACGGGCAAAAGCATTGAATGCAAACAACCGTATTTGATTTTATGAGAGCCGGCTTGTGATACCTTTGAGCAACCCTCTAGCCCAGCCCGATGTAAGTTGGAGTGGTGTAACCGCCGGTATAAGCCCAACCCGATGCAACCCTCCCACCCACTCTGTATGCCCTTAATCTTCATGAGGCCTTATTATTCTGTTTTGAGATCCCAAAGAGTTGAAAGAGCAGTGTGTTAACTTTTTAAGAATAATTCTATCAGGGTTTTAACCTTTTTAGGGCCTTAAGCTGGACCAATTTTAGATTTTTGGGGCTTGGTTCATTGCCATACAAATTAAGTGTCTTATGTATTAAGATTCATCCTTGAAAGCCGTTTCATATCATCGGACACATTAAGATTGATAAGAAAAGTACTTACAATGTGTTTCAAGTAACTGCATATACAACACACGACAATATTATATGTGCTTTTAGCAAGTAAAAAAAACAAAGAAACAAGTGATACTACTAATACTGCATTCTTGAGTTTTTTTTTCCAATAGAAAGGGGAAGAAAGGAAAAGAAAAACCATAAAAATCTATTCTTGAGTTTTTTTTATCAAGAGAAAGGAAAAGATTTGATAAGAAAACCCACCTCTTTTTTTATGCTAAATTTTCTGGCCAAAATGGCCCGATTCCAAAGAAAAACTTTATCATTCTTGCAAAATGACTAATCTATCATCATCTTTTCCCAAACAATTTTCTCTTGCACTTGATAACCTGTGTTTTCCTTTTGCTTTTCGACCCATTTTGGTTGCTGGTTTTGGGAAGGATTATGTTGTTGGGATATTTTAAAGTGTAGGGTTTATAGTGAAAGGATGATGAAGGGTAGGTGTTTTTCGATCCATCCGGCAGCTTTGATTCTACCGGTGGTGGTGCTGAACGGCTGATGATGACGCTGATGACGCCGCCATCTGAAACGGCTGGAGAACATCCGTGTAACCAGATCGTAATATATATATATATATATATATATTTTTACTTTCCTTCACTTTCTTATTAATTCAAGAATGTGTTTTTAAGTGTATATATTTTTTTCTTTTCATCCCCTATCTAATCTTATCATTTCTTTCTTTTCCATTCTAAACTTGAGAATACAGTGTAAGTTACTAATCACAAACATTGATGCATCTCTATTAGTAAGTAGCTGCAAATACAATATTTTAGTGTAAAAGTATCTTAGATTTCAATAAAAAGTGATGATGTTCGAAGGGAGTTAAATCCGTGATTGTTGTATGGTTTTTATGATTTTAATTACTAGATAATAACTAGCTGAATAGTGGGGTCTTATGCCCGTGCATAACTCTTTACACTTAATGAGTCGGCTCTGCATTCCATGAATAATGAGATTCTATTCATGACTTGTGCTTAAAGGTGATTTAGAGGAAGCCCAAGCAGCTTTTGAGAGTGCGTTAAAATGTATTAAATAGTTGTATAATTATCATATGAAAAGTACAAATTATGCATATAAGGGCTGCATTTAGTATTTTTTTTCATAAAATAGCATCATAGGACAAGATAACAAACACCTAATATTTGATGGCTCTATCTACCTTCCTCTCTGTTTATTATTATTTTTTTTATCAACACAGAGATTAGAGAGGTTAGTATGCTATATATTCTATTATTTCATTTTTAACTTTGTTACCCTCTGACAACACCCACGTATAAACCACCCGGATATCATCCATACAACCTCGCCGACTGCATATATCTATTTACCATTTCATTAAAGATTGTGATGGGATCGAGAAAAAGAAAATGCTTTCGAAGTCAAAATCATCACTAGAGTAGCCAATTTGTAACATATTATTAATTAAATGGTATGTATGTTTAATTTACACCAATTAAATAATAATAAAGATATTTATAATTTTGATGGTATATTTAAAAGATTTTCTTAAGTTATGTTAGGGAAATCTTAACACTTTAATAAAATCTAAAAATATTTTTAAATTTTAACTCTTAATTTTAATACAAGGGTTTCCTCAAATTAAGGATCCTTTCCCATATTTGGGTATATTATATTGAATATGATAAATTTTCCTAAAATTATAAAAGGGTGTGACATGTAGTATTCATTAATTTTCTTTTGTAATTTTGTATTTTGATTTTGCCGAATGTCTCTATCTAATAAATAAAAAATGGAACCAGACTCTATACTTAAGTACTTAAACTCCTCATACACCGTTGAGTTATTAAGACTCAAAATCCGCAGAAGGCGGTTTCTTTCTTTTTATACATTAATCATTCAGAAAAGTGAGTATGAGACTATTATTCACCAAATTAGATGGAAAAACCCCCAAATACTAATTCCTTAATATTTTGAATAAATATTTGGAAATTTTTTTTTTTAAAAGGGTTTTGCTAAACAAAGCCCTAAGGGCTTTCGTTAAGGTGCATTAACTAGTTGTACATTTACCATAAAATTCAGAAAGCGGACGTTTAATATGGAAATGTATAATCTTTTTATGCACGTTAAATGAAGCCTAAGAGCTTTGTTTAGCATTTTTCTTTTTAAAGAGGCATTAGGAAGATTTTTCACTTTCAACTTAGATGCCTACGTCATATTTTCTTCCCCTTATCATTTCCCATTTCCCATATATAATATGCAATTCTTTCAAAATTAAAAGCCTATTTCCAAAGACAAAAACTGAAGGAATGAGTGGTGGCGCCGGCAGATCGATGGTGGTGACGGAACTAGATAGAAAGTCGAGAAAGTGGAGTGAAATAATAGACGAAATAGTGAGAATAGAGAAGAAGGTATTCCCAGAACACGAATCGCTTTCTCGATCTCTTGATGATGAATTAAAGAAAAACAACAGCGGTTTGTTATACGTAGAAATTGAAGCTGAAATTGTCGGCTATCTTATGTATTCATCTCCCTCTTCACTTTCTACTCTCATCACTGAACTCGCTGGTAATATATACTTCACTATTTTATGTCTTGTTTTCTCAAATTTAGGTTTCAATGTTGCATCTAGGAGTTTATTGGGGGTAGTTTACAAGTAGGACTAGTGTCCGTTACATTTAAAAAATGGGAAATGATTAATCATTCTAACTAAATAGCATAAAGATCGGGGCGAGATTAGGAAAGAGACAACAACAACAACATGACCCAACTCCTGAGCGAGGTACAGGGGAGGTGAGTTGTATATAGTCTTATCTCTACCCAAGATTGGGAAAGAGAATAAGTGGATAACACATATCACCTTCTTATAGTTTAGGAGGATTTTTAGGCTATTATTTAGGGGGATTTATCATTTTCCTAGAAAAATATATGAAGTTTTCACTCTCTTTATTAACTTATTATGTAAATATTCTGCTTTTGCGTTGGCATTGGAATAAAGATTCTTTATATGAATTATCTTTGATATATTTTGCGACCTTTATGGAAAGACATCGTGTTGAAATCCCTTTTCTTTTCAAGTGTTAGGCGGTACATGTGAAAGTTATGAATCAGCGTTAACCCAGCTACAATCAACGCTACCAACAGTCTTTCTATATGATATTTTGTTATAAATTTCAATAATATAGAATCTACCAACACAATCCGTTCTATATGATATTTTGTTATAAATTTTAATAATCTTTTTGTACAGTTTGTGGATTTGAAATTTTGGGTAGTCCATCTCCTCTTTCACTTTGTGTATAAATTCCTAAAAAGAAATTTGAGGCTATTGGAATATGGAAGCCATGTTTCATCGGCTATATTGCACTTGCGTAAACCCTCTTTTGGATGTGATAACTCTAACCATTTGTATCAAGTAAATTGGTTGCATAGTTGCTTGATTAGTTTGAGGTGCTGAATTGTTACGTTTTAAGTTTTAAGGTCGTACATTCTAAACAGTAATGGACTTGATCTGATTGGTTATTATCGAAATGTGTAAGATTTTTTGTTTTGATTTTCCTTTATTCTCTTATTTTTTTCAAATGAAAACAAGTGAAGGAGAAGTTTAGGAGACAAGGGCATGGAGAGGCATTGTTGAAAGCAGCCATAGAAAAAATCAGAAGTAAACGCACAAGACGCATATCACTGCATGTGGATCCTTTAAAAATTTCAGCAATGCATCTATACAAGAAACTTGGTTTTCAAATCGACACTCTGGTAAAGAGTTATTATTCTTTAGATCGTGATGCATATAGAATGTACATCGACTTTGATGAAGAGTAGCTAGAATGAGCTGAAAATATTAATATTGTCAAGGCCTCATTAAAGCTTTATAGTTACAGATTCTCCGCTTTCCCCATGAGATATTACAAGGATGTGTCCAGTTTCTAGGCCAGCTTTTGGCTGATTGCATAAAGTGGGTTTATTCCATGTGTGCCCCTTCTTTTAGGATCGTAGTATTAAGTGTTGGTGTATTGGCATTTGGTCCTCAGTTCCATTGGGTTCATAACAAACCTCACTCCTCCAAAGCTGGCAAACTTTCTACCTTCAATGGAGAGGGTCATAGCTCCTAGTCTCAAGATTGAACATTAGTACTTGATTGTATTAGCTGTGATTATGCATTTAAAGTTTCTGTTCACTTAATTGTGTAAACTAGTTATTGATTCGTTGACTGCTTTTGTGATTAGCAACACGGTATCTGCAATGCCGTTTCTAATGATAATCACAATTATATCTGGGACAATTTGTTATTTCATGTTGGCCTTCACCCGGGATTTATGCACTATATCTTCTTTGTATTATGCCTATATGCGAGTGTGACAGTTGTTGAAAAGCCTTATGATGGCCATTGCTAGTGTCGTACCAAATTTCCTTATGGGGCATCATCATTGGAGCTTGTATTCAGGTTCGTCCACATGTATGTCATGTTCTAACCATTTGATATGTTCTTTTTAAGCTAGCCTTTTCTGGTTTGACCCAAAAAGTAAACAGCTGGGATGCCACCTCTAAATTTCTGCAATGAAAACTTACCTTTTTTATTGTCAAACTATTTGAATCCAGGGCATATTCATGTTGGGTATCTGGTTACTTTCGACTGCCCAACGATATCCCAAAGCCTGTCTGGTGCTATCTTATGTCGTACATTAGTTTCCACTTCTGGGCTTTTCAGGTAGAACTCTTTTTTATTTTCAAATTTGTAATATACAAAGTATACATCTTTATTTTGATTTGGTCCGAAAGAAATAGACACATTTTCATCGTCGTCTAATTAACAAACTCTTATGGTACTTGTGTACGTACAATATTGTATACGGACAATATCAAAACGATTTGAGTGGGTTGATGTTTGACAACCAAACGCCTGATCTACCCAAGATCCCAGGAGAATACAATCTGGAATATGTTTTCCAAATCACAGTAACAAGATCAAAATGGATAGATCTTAGCGATATTTGTAACATGATTATCGTCTATTGTATAATCTTTTTCATTATGATAAAAATCATAATGAAAGAATTGTGGTCAAAAGGATGAAGCAAAAGAATGGTTGTCAAAATACAACTGTGGCTCCATATGGTCTCACTCAATCGCCTTCTTTGAGGAATTATGCCGCGGATAACTTAATCTTCATGAGGTCTTATTATTTTGTTTTGAGAAACCAAAGATTTGAAAGAGCAGTGTGTTCGTTAACTTTTTAAGTATCATTCCATGAATACTGGGCTTCTATTCATGACTTGTGCTTGAAGGTGAATTAGAGGAAGCCCAATAATCTTTGGCAGGATCACCATCAGACCACAAGTAACAAAACCTAATATTTGATGGCTCTGTCTAGCTTCCTCTCTCTCTCTCTACCTTTTTCTATCTACACACATAGTATTCTATTTTATCATTTTCTTTTTTTTACTTTTGTTACCGTCTGACACCGCCCGGATACCACCCTCACCACCTCGTCGACTACATCTACTCACCCACCCCACTAGCTCCCCCATCCCCTTTTCATCACCTCCACCCGTTAGCATCGAAAATGCACATTGTCGACACATTACGGTCGACCTTTTTTTTATCCTTTCTTTTACATTTTATCGTTGAGTTTGACTCTTTAATTTTAATCAGATTCTTATCATAAATTATATATGCATATGTTAATTTTCTTGATTATAGAATGTTATGATGGCTAGAAAATGAATTTTAGAGATTCATTTACTAAAGATTGTGATGGGATTGAGAAAAAGAAAAAAACTTTGAGAGTAGCCGGTTTGTAACATATTAATTAGTTAGACAGAGTAGCCAGTTTGTAACATATTAATTAGCTGTATGATGATAACCGAGAATGTATTTTGAAAGTATATTAATAATTACAGTAATATTCGTAATTTATGATATTATAAAATGCTGACAGATTATAGCTTATCAAATAAAAAGATTACGATTTATAAATATATGATATATGTCATATATGTTTGTTAAAAATGACTAACTAAACATCATATTAAAATTTTAACAAATGTATATGTCGGAGGAATAGTGGGGATTCGGATAGTATCGCGACTCCTCTCTAATTTCTTGAAAGTTTTAACTGCCGTTCTAAAAAAAAATTACGTTTAAGTTTTATGAAAATTTTAGTGAATTATTGTTATATTAAAAATGTAAGAGTTAATTACAAAAATCAACTTGCATCTTTCGTCTTTAAGTTTAATAAATTATAGTTTTAGTCTAAAATATTTTGCACCGTCAACACTTTTGGTCCTAACCATAAACGTCCGTTAAAAAAGGAGGTCACGTGTCTGTCACGTGATGGATAATCCCGTAATTTGGTTTAGAGTTAATTGCAAAATTCGTCCTTATCGTGAACCACCACTTTCAGCTTTGGTCCCTAGCTTTTAATAATTAACTTTAAGTCAAATTAATTAAACTAAATCTAAAAGCCCAAAATCGTATCAACATATATTAAACTAAATCTTATATACAAACCTTTAGAAATAATATATACAAATTTTTAATAAATCACTCGTTTGGCTTCGATTTGTTTCATGCTTTCCTTGTTTTCTCACGCACGCATGTCTTTACAGTAGCATTCACATAGTTACATCTCATTTCTTTTTCATTTGTCATGGCTCACGATCAGTTTGTTTGATATTAAAAGGTTGTATATATATTATTTCTGGAAGTTTTTATATTAGATTTAGTTTAATGTATTTGATAAGTTTAGGTTTTTAGATTTTGGCTTTAAGTTGAGATTATTAAAAGCTGTGGACCAAAATTGAAAGTGGTGGTTCACGATAGAGACGATTTCTGTAATTAACTCTAAGTCAAATTACGAGATTACCCATCACGTGCCAGACACGTGACCTCATTTTTAAAGGAAGATTACCTAACCAAAAGTGTTGGTAAGACAAAGTTTTTTAGACTAAAATTATAATTTATTAAACTGATAGACGAAACTTGCAACTGGAGATCCACAACATGGATTATTTTTGTAAGGGAGAAAACTTGGATAATGTTAACATCATCTTGATTAAAGCAATAAAATTATGGATGTGACATGTTTAGAAAATAACATTATCATTCTAACATTTTCCTTTTTTGTAATCAACTTTAAAAATAATAATAATACAAAAATTAAACGCCTATTTCCAAAGACAAAAACAGAAGGAAACAGTGTTGGCGCCGGAAGATCGATGGTGGTGACGGAACTGGATAGAAAGTCAAGAAAGTGGAGTGAAATAATAGATGAAATAGTGAGAATAGAGAAGAAGGTATTCCCAAAACACGAATCGCTTGCTCGATCTTTTGATGATGAATTAAAGAAAAAGAACAGCGGTTTGTTATATGTAGAGATTGAAGGTGAAATTGTCGGCTATCTTATGTATTCATCTCCCTCTTCACTTTCTACTGTCATCACTAAACTCGCTGGTAATATATATTGATATGTATATATCATCACTTTTTTTTTTTTTTTTTTTGTCTTGTGATGTTGTTTTCTCAAATTTAGGTTTCAATATTGCATCTAGGAGTTAATTGGGGTATTTTACAAGTAGGACTAGTATCCGTTACATTAAAAAATATATGAAGTTTTCATTCTCTTTAGTCTTTATTCTTTAACTAGATTTTAGACCCGTGTGGCCGTGTCCAACACTGGACACGTGGTTTACGATATTATCAATATTAGATGTTCATACATTTAATTCATAAAAGCTTATAATTTCAAATGTATATAGTTATAAGTGTTATATTTTGCAAGTTGTAGTACAATAATCACATGTTCGTCACTGTAATTATTAGCGGAGACATATTGATGTAATTGTTTGTCGTAGTCATTCCACAAGGCACATGCTACAATAATTTCTCTATTATAGAATTTTGAAACCAGTTGTACTCATAATTTGATATTATTATTAAAATAATTAGGAATTAAAATATAAACATACTTGTGATCCTATACTTGACATTCAAGTATATATATTTGATCATGATGCGGACTCATAACACGAATAGGTTTACTTTCAATCACATGTCCTATGATAATTAGATAACAATTAAGATTGTTTTCATACTCTTTGATAACAATTAGGATTCTTGATTTGAGTGACAATTGAAACCTTAAAAAATTAAATATAAATACCTTTTGTAACTTTTTTAAAAAATCTCCCCAAGTTGATACTAAAAATAAATATAAATTAAGTATTGAGGGCTAAAAAGTGTAAATTATTGATGGAAAACAAAAAAGTATAAATTAATGAGATTTTTTCTACAAATTAATATAAATATTAATATAATAATATATTTGGATAATGATTATTAGAGTTTTTAATTTATAGCTAATCTAAATGATGACATAAGCGAGAATCAATTTGATGAAATTGAGCGATTTGATTGGTTAATAAGTCATTAGTTCAACTGTCTTATAGTATATATTAAGATTAAGATTAAGATAAAATGTAAATATTCCGGTTTTGTGTTGGCATTGGAATAAAGAATAAAGATTCTTTATATGAATTATTTTTGATATATTTTGCGACCTTTATGGAAAGTCATCTTGTTGAAACGCCTTTTCGTTTCAATTGTTAAGCGATATATGTAAAAGTTATTAATCACCGTTAACCCAGCTACAATCAACGCTACCAATAGTCTTTCTATATGATATTTTGTTATAAGTTTCAATGATATAGAATCTACCAAAACTAATCCGTTCTATATGATATTTTGTTATAAATTTTAAATTTTAATAATCTTTTGGTAGAGTTTGTGGATTTGAATTTTGGGTAGTCCATCTCCTCTTTCACTAAAAGAAAGAAAGAATCTGCTCAGTGCCGTCTTCTGTGGGTTTTTAGCCCCACTAGCTCGACAGTGTATGGCGGAGGTTAAGATGTAGGCAGACCTTACCTCCACCTAAGTAGAGAGGCTGCTTCCTTTGTCTACCTAAATGGTAGAATAGGCCCTCCAACCTTTGCATGAGACGAGGATCGAACCCATGACCTTGTGTTGAAATTCCTTTAAAGAAATGAGGTTCTTGGAATATGGAAGGCATGTTCCATCGACTATATTGCACTTACGTAAACCCTCCTTTGGATGTGATAACTCTAACCATTCGTATAAAGTAAATTGGTTGCATATTTGTTTAATTAGTTGGAGGTGCTGAATTGTCACGTTTTAAGCTTTAAGATCGTACAGTGCTATTGAACTTCATCTGATTGGTTTTGATATTTCAAGTGTTCAATTAATCAATGAATCTGCAGTTCTTTGAAGGTTTTTTTTCCATTCGGGAAATCTGATTACGTCAGATGTACGAGTTAATGATCCATAATAAAAAAAGAAATAGTTCAGGGCTAGATAGATTGCTTCAAGTATTAAGTTTTTCAATGTTTAGGGTTGTTTTTTTGTACACTTTCATGCTTTGTCCATCACTCCATCTTATAATAAATAATTTGATCTCTTAGGTATGTTAAAAATGATGCTTACAGGTGACATGAGATGCGGGTTTGGCGGGTTAGAAATACGTCAAACTTGGTAGATTGGCCCAAAACACTTGACGCCCAAATTTATGAAGAATTCTATATATAACTAACATGGCAAATATGATTACAAAGGTTCTATTAGTAATATTTAATATACCTTCTAATATAGTTGTTTAAATTACCTGTTTGCTGATGAAAGACTACCAAATTTCACCCATTCGGTAGTAAACAGGTCCATAGTATAAATTATGAACATTGCAAGCTCTGATGTTTTGTTATGCACCCAAACAAACGTTATGCCAGTTTGTCTAAAAGGCGGCTTTATTTATTTTTATTATCGAAATGTTTAAGATTTTTTGGTTCTGATTTTCCTTTATTCTCTTTTATTTTCAAATGAAAACAAGTGAAGGAGAAGTTTAGGAGACAAGGGCATGGAGAGGCATTGTTGAAAGCAGCCATTGAGAAAATCAGAAGTAAACGCACAAGACACATATCACTGCATGTGGATCCTTTAAGAATTTCAGCAATGCATCTATACAAGAAACTTGGCTTTCAAATCGACACTCTGGTAAAGAGTTATTATTCTTTGGATCGTGATGCATATAGAATGTACATCGACTTTGATGAAGAGTAGCTAGAATGAGCTGAGAGTATTTATATTGTAAAGGCCTCGTTAAAGCTTTATAGTTAGAGATTCTCCGCTTTCCCCATGAGATATTACAAGGCTGTGTCCAGTTTCTAGACCAGCTTTTGGTTGATTGCATAAAGTGGGTTTATTCCATATGTGTGCCTTTTTTTAGGATCGTAGTAGCTAGTATTGGCGTATTCGCATTTGGGTCTTCAGTTCCATTGGGTTCATAACAAACCCTACTCCTCCAAAGCTGGCAAACTTCCTACCCTCAATGGAGGGGGTCATAGCTCCCAGTCTCAAAATTGAACATTAGCACTTGCTTGTATTAGCTGTGATTATGCATTTAAAGTCTGTTCACTTAATTGTGTAAACTAGTTATTGATTCGTTGATGGCTTCAAGAGTGTAAACCCCTTATTGATAATTAAAAGGATTTTCCCCAGACTTCATATTCCCTGCATCAATTATGTTGTATACATCAACATCATGTTATATGAACTAGTATACTATGTATGATTGTATAATGAAGTCTATAGTTTATTTTTTTAAGATGTAATATTTTATAGTTCATGTTTAAACCTGATGGTATGGATGCACATGTTTAGCCATGAGAATGGTGAAGGTGCTCTTGCATCTGTAAATGAGATTCTTCTTTTGATGATCTAGTCGGTGTTGTTTCGTATTGGGAGCAAAGAACACATGAATTATAGCTTTTATATGTTATTGACTTGCATTACATATGTTATTTCGTATGCTCTTTTTTTTTATATGTAATAGGCAGTCTTTCTTAATAACAGTTCGTGATGGTGCTGATAGGAGAATAAGCGACTAGTGGAGATGACCTTAGGCACGAGTACGAGTCATCTCATGTTAAGGCTCAAGTACTTATTTCTTAACTAGTTCCATTGAATAATGTCTATAATCATTGAATGTGTTTCGAGTGGCTTGTTAACATTTTCATGTGCATGAGGTAGAGGTGGTTTGCATTTTCATAAACATTGTTTAAAAATTTTTTAGTTTGGCCTTCATCCATCCCACGAGAACTTATGTTGTTGCCTTATAAAGTGATCAGGTGAATCATGATAAAATTCCCTTTACCCAAATCATTGTGTGGTTCTACACATCTAATTTCTAGTCGTATTTGGGATATTCTTCATCAATTCAGTCGTCTCAAAAGTTGATTTTCAACGTGATAAATAAAATTGGATAGTTTTTGAATAAAAAAGAATGAGTCAACTTTATTGTTAGTTATTTTTTGAATCTGAGCGCGAGGTTGGGCAATGAAGCCATATATTTTTTGAGTCATATGGGTCTAATTACCTGGTTTGTTAAATCAAAACCACCAAGATTTCTGTTTCTGTCATATAACCTTACAAATACCTTATGTACAGTATTTTTTAAGATTCCAAAACCATATTAATACGATTTCCATCCAATTCGGATGTTGAAATAATTTAATGGCTTTTCAATTGTTACAAGAAGCAAAATAGTTTTAACGGAATGGCTTTATAAATTATAACTGGCAAAACGGGCGGGTTGGGTATAATGTTAAGTTAGTTTGAATCAGCACAGATTGTTTTTACTTAATGGTTAGCTCAGGTCGATCCATTAATATATAACCAGGTGGTCTAGTAGTAAGAGTGTAAGACATCTTGAAGGTCTCTAAAGAGACCTGCGCTTGAACCTCACTGGGTACACATCTTGGGATAGAGCATAACCCATTCATAACTAGTTGGGTATTTCTTTAGAGTTTCTAATTCTTGTTTACACATTTCATGATTTCAATCGTTTATTTTAGGCTTGTAGCGAGAACGAAAGCGCTGGATGGAGCTCCCTCTTGCAGACTTACGGTGGATTCAAAGGTTTTAGATGATGAATCTAAGGCTTTCATTTATAAATGGTTTCAGGAGCGTTGGTTCTTGCAGTTGTTAAAAGACCTCAGGTTCTAGTGTATTCTTTTCTGTAATTTTTTCTACCTTCTATATCTAGTTTATACGTACACTTAACTTTCAAGATTGAAAATAACTTATACATACACCCCTCAAAAGTCAACTAGTTCAATTATAGACTCATTTTTATAAATGATTTCTTATAAATATAAATTTGAACACAGTCAACATTTTTTCAAAATAATCATTTTTTTTAATGAATAATTTGGAAATTCTAACAAACGAAATTTTAACAAACTAAAGTTACTTTAGATTTGTCATAGCCGCACCTTGTAGTTACAATGCTAGTGCTGACTTAGTTACCATAAGTCCATAACCATCTAAGGTGCTGACGTGCTGTTAAAAGTTGCCTTTTGTTCCTATGCCTTTCTTGGAGGTGGAAGTATTGGCAAGTTGGATGGGTAACGTGTCAAAATGGGTTTTAGTCCTTTTGAGTTTTGTTTGAAACAAGTATTGAAAGAATTGTCTTGCAAACAAATTTTATTCATTTGTTTTTTAATTTAAGGTCGATTTTTACCAAAAAGTCACTATATATCTTATTGTGAATAAAAAGAAGAGTAAAGGCGTTAAATATAGAATCTGGGGAGACTTTTAACTTTGTTGGCTCGAAAAGCTGTTCTTCTCTTGGCTAATTTGTAAAGTTGTCTTGTTTGAGATAGAGCATAACCCATTCATAACTAATTGGGTTTGGGTATTTCTTTTAACTAATTGTCATTTCTTATGTAGAACTCGTATTGCTAGTCACTTTACATAATCTGTACGTGTCATGTCGGTATCTGGTGTATGTTTCTTGCACAAGTGAAGCGAGTTTGATGGAAATGTGGATGCAACACATCACGTCACAAATTACAAAATGTGAACCTATATAAGACCATACACATAGAGCAAATACACGCCAATTTACATTGTATATGTGTATATGTATATGAATTAAGGCAATGCTGTACATCTTTATGCAAGAAATGGGAAAAATATTGATCCCAATGCAAGATACCGGTCATACTCCTTCCCAATGAAGGCTATGGACAACTGATCTATTGCTGGTGCAAAAGATCCATTCATATATATGTGTGTTTCATTCCAATAATATTTTGCACAGTTTTACAGGCTTTTGGCTTGTCTTTTGCTGTTCTGTTAATAACACACAGGAACATATAGGTAACATATCTTTTCTCCTTTTACTTCGTGTTCTTGAGAGAAAAAGTATGAAAACATACACAGACTTTGAGAGCAATTGTAATCATAAATATGTCATCCATAAAAGTATAGTAGGAAACTCAAAGCGAGTCGGCTCTTGGAATTAGTTTGCTCGCAAAGCGAGTAGGAAACCCATGATTAATTACCAATATATGTAAAATCTACATCTGGGTAAATGGCTAAATTTTTTTTTTTAATTTTTATTTTAAAAAAAGGTAATTGGATTGGACCCCTTATCCCTTGTACCATTGGTAACCACTAATCCCCCAGTCAGACTAGTGTCCAGGTAGATCTCAATCACTTAATAATTATCTCAACTTTGTCTTTAACAAGACTCGAACGTAGAATCCTCTTGGAAAGCGGTGGCTAGTGGACACTGGACTATTATCCAATGGTTTGGCTAAAAAAATTAGATTGATTCTCAAAACAAAAAATTAAACAATACACGCACAAGGGAATAACTATGAAGGGGAAGCGGAAAAAAAGCACACACTCGGGCAAAAAACTGGATAGACCGATTGTCGAGGTTTTATCTGTTAAGTTACTCGAGGATAACAAGGCGTGCCTTTTTGACTTAGATGTATATATATGGCCTAACAGGTGTAACCATTTTCAACCATTTCTGTCATCCAAAATATTAACCGAGTTATCTATTATGTGGCGAGTTGGTAATTATTAAAATCGTTTGACTTTAGGAGAACTAGCTAGAAAATTATAAAGACACAGAAGATTATTGGTGCAGCTTGCTTACAACATGCCAGATATGAGGTTGGTGAATAATGAACACCTATTACTTAATTTTTAGTACAATTGCTATTGTTAGTTGAGGTCAAAGAAGGCAGTAAAAAGTAAATGCTTGAAATAGTGTTTCAAGGCCTTATTGTTACTTGCAATGGTGATTTCAACCAATAGTTTTCATAACTGTAATATCATAAAAAAGGCCTAGTGTAGTTCTGTAGTTAAACTTAAGCTCATAAATTTAGTCAGGTCTTGGTTTAACATGTAGCGCATGTAATGCATATATGTAAAGTCACTTCATGCAATGTCAGTTGTAAACAAAAAAGTTCTATGGAGGACCAATGAACCTTCCTTTTGTTAACAAACATATGCAGTAGCATACAATTAAGATCATGGGACCATGTCAGAATTAACCATAGCTAAACATAATATTACAGTACATTTTTTTAAGACACTTAGGAAAATAGTAGTAAAAGTAATTAAAAGTTTATGTTTTTCATCTTTAAAGAGATTGACAATTAAATTTGTTTTGACAAAGTAAAATTAAATTAGCAGAATATATAAGGAGGCGTTTGAGATTGCGTTTTCAAAATAGATATTTTGGTTTCAAAATGTGTATTGAAATAACATATCTCAATATGCTTTTTCAAAACTGTATGTTTCCTCTAAGAAATCGCAGCTTACCTCTTCGTAGACAAACATTTTTTTTATTATCTGTGTTTTACAATGGCAATAATCAAATAATCATTCTAAAACCTAGCTAAGCAATCCCTAGTTCTCTTTCATCAGGGAATAGCAAGCCCTCCGCTTGGGGTGGCAATTCTAAACACCCCCTTAGTTAAATTGAATCTACAATTGATACAAGACATTTAAATTTATACATGATAGATATGGATATTATAATGGCCAGCGCCTGGCCGGCGCCCATTCAAACAGTCGCACCCTTGATGTGGTCGATGGGGGAAGCCACAACTATCGGACAATTCAAACAAACTTGGCGGTTATCAAGTTTAATTTTGACGCATATAACCCCTATATATCTAATGCTCCCTCCGTCCTATATTAATTGTCATAGTTTGACTTTTTGAGTCTTTTTCTTTTAATTTTGACTGTAAATATTTTTTTTTTTTGTGTTATATAACACTTCATATAACTTATATCAATTGATTGAGTTTTAAATGTATTTTACATTGCTATAACTTTTATCAACTAATATGTAACACAAACAAAGATACTTATAGTCAAAGTTAGAATACAAAGACTTGACTAGTCAAAATAGAAGAATTAAAATGGGACGGAGGGATAATAGATAAATAACGACTAATCATAATGCAATCTTGGATTAATAAGTTTGGTTTAATATATCATCATTATTAGAGGTTTATTTAATGGCAAATTCAACCTAGCATATCATTGTTAGAGGGTTATTTAATGAGTGTAACAAAAATTTCATTGGCCTAGGCTTATTTTTCCATACTTATAAACGTGTGAACAAATATTTCAAATTTTGTATCACTTAAAATATTATTATAAACTTTTTCATATAGTAGTGTGAAGAAACATGGATAGTCATAATAATCTTTACACTTATTATTGTGTAATGAAGTGCATACTAGCTTATACATATGAACAACGAAACGCGTAACCCGACCAGGGAAAAAGAGGTAACCCGACCACCTGGTGGTCCCCACTATTAGCGGCGACGTCGCCGCAAATAGTGGGACCCAGGTCACATGCGTCTGCAACGTCGTTTGACTGGATCACGTGGTGGTGGCCCACTATTAACGGCGACGTCGCCGCTAATAGTGGGTCCCCCCACTGTGTTTCGATTTAAACAATGCACTCTCTATTCGATACATCCATTCGTTCCTCCTTCTCCTCCGAATACTTCTCCTCCTCCTCCTCCTCTTCTGTAATTTCCTTCTCTTCTCTGTAAGTTCCTTCTCCTCTTCTATAAGGAAAATTTGTCCAAGAAAATCATTTCTTCTCCAGTCTTATAACTCACAAATCCGGCCATCTATCCCCTCATCATCGTTATCAACATTCTTACATTTTCCGGCGTCCCGGAGTCCATTTTCAGGCGTAGTTTTAGCGGCGACATTTTTCCGGCGAAAGCAGTTTTTATAGTTTTCCGGTTTACTGCGGTGATAGCATTTTCCGGCGACTATTATTTTGTCCGGCCAGCCTCACACTCCGTTTTTTGCTCGACATATTTATCCGCTAAACCATTTTTTGGACGAGGTATTATTCATTTACCTTTTAAATAGTTGTTTTTATATAAATATATAATAGTGTTATCAAATATTTGTTTAGTATATAAATTATTAGTTATAGAGAATAAATGTATATATGTTTGTTAGAAAATATATGTTGAAAAAAAAAGTTAGAAAATATGTGTTAGAAAATATTAGTTATATAAATGTTATAGTTTAATGTTATATAAAATATATGTTTGTTATAGAAAATATATGTTAGGAACAAGTGTTAGTAAATATATGTTAGAAAGTATTAGTTATAGAAATGTTTGTTAGAAAATATATGTTGAAAAAAGAAGTTAGAAAATATGTGTTTGAAAATATTAGTTATATAAATGTTATAGTTAAATGTTATATAAAATATATATTTGTTATAGAAAATATATATTAGGAACAAGTGTTAGTAAATATATGTTAGAAAGTATTAGTTATAGAAATGTTTGTTAGAAAATATATGTTGAAAAAAAAAATGTTAGAAAATATGTGTTAGAAAATATTACTTATATAAATGTTATAGTTTAATGTTATATAAAATATATGTTTGTTATAGAAAATATATGTTAGGAACAAGTGTTAGTAAATATATGTTAGAAAGTATTAGTTATAGAAATGTTATAGTATTATAGTTAGGAAAGATTACTTATTTAAGAAAACATTTATAGTTTTGATTATTGTTTATTATAGTTCAAAATATGATTCTTAGAAAACCCTTATTAGTATAATTGTAATTGTTAATATAGTTGTTATTAGGTTAGTATTAATGTTAAAAACGAAGGTTTGAAAAAAACTTGCAAAAAAGTGGTCATTTTAGGTATAATAATTTTGAAAAACAATTTTTTGTCCAAAATATGTTAATTTAGGTCGCACCTTTTTAATGACTTTTATGTTTCTTTATGTTTTTTTTTTAAATTGGGACGGCGGATGTAGGTTAAAATGGCTGCACTTCACGGCGGAGATGGTGGTAACGACCCTCCAAACTGGGGGTGGAATCCCGAATGGGGTTGTAGGCGTACGGGTGGTAAGTAAATATTAATGTATGTTGCATATAAATATATGGTACATATGTATATATATATATGTTATTTTATTTTGTTTTGCATGTATTAGCACAGGGAGAGCTGTTGCTGCTAACTACGATCTGGAGCGCGAGTTTCAGAATTCGGGACGCCGAATCTCGCTTATGTTGAATAACAATCTAAGTAGGTGGCAGGCAATCGGGGACCACGCCAAGTGGTACAAGAGCTATTTGGGGACGTATGTCGCTACCGTCCCGCATAATTACGAGTCGTGGGATCAGGTCCCCCAGCCCATCAAGGATGGACTTACTGACTGGCTTATGGTATAAAACTAATTTTTTTAACTTTATAAATACGTCATTTAAAAAAAATTCTATATGCTAACTATTACTTGGTACTATTGTAGAGACGGTTCTACTTAGAACCATATCTAGGTCACCCAGAAAATCACCCGTTACGAGAGGCCGTGACCAGGATGATACGTCAGGATGCCCTGAAGATCTACAGGGATAAAAAAGCAAAATTCAAGAAGACTTGGTTCACTGACAGGGGTGGGTCGCAAAGGCTGGCAGAACTGGAGGGTCAACCTCCGTATGGGATGCCTCCACAGGTGTGGAGTTATCTACTGGGTTACTGGACCAGCGAGCCCCGGATGATTGCTGCCCAAAGAAACACGACAAATAGGCAGCAACAAAATAATTTTGTCAGTACTCACGGTCGGCAATCATACGCTCAGCGTGAATGGCGTTACGCTGTAAGTTATACGTAATTATTTATATCCACGTATGTAAACATATATCTATACACATATACACATACAAATATATAACTTTGATTAATGTATATACAGGAAGATAATGACGGTCGACATGAGGAACCCCCCGAGTTTTATTTGCGGGCCCACACGAGACGAGATGGGATGGTGCATGACGCAGTTATGCCCATTTATGTAAGATGTTGCACAAATCCTGGAGAAATATTTTTTTTTTGTATATTTATATTAACTATAACTAATTTTTAGTAATTATTAACTTAATTTTCATGTGCTACAGGAGCGGCTTCTTGATACCCACCAAAGACTTTCCCAAGTGCCCAATACACCGCCTATGCAGACATATGTGGACGCTTTAGGGACACGATCGGGACATACTCGTGTGGTTGGGCGTGTAGTTAGGGGAACACGTGGACTGAATGTCGCCCTCCCAGAGGATATAGAGCAACCCTTCCCAGCCCAGCAGTCACCGTCCTTTAACGTCAATGATATGTTCACCCAGGGTAGCCCTTGGACCCAGTCATCATTCGAAGCCGGACCTAGCACCTCATCATCCCATGCTGGGCCTAGCACGTCACGGGCCCCCACACAGCGGTTGGGTAGTGATAGTGATAGTGATTATAAAAGTGATTAGTTTTCCCTTTTTTTATTGTTTGTATTCATCGTTCAAGTGAAATGTGATTTTCTTTTGTAATCTTGATTTCCGTGATAAGATCATTTGTAATTTTTATGTTTTTATACATTTGTTGAAAAAAAAATAATTGGAATCAACTTTAGAAGAGTATTATAAAATCAATGTATGTACAACATAAAAGTATTAAAATTTATTAATTCAAACTTGTTTTGGAACAACAACTTAAATAAATAAAAAATATATACAATAAAAAAAGAATACATACAAACAACCTATATAAAACATTGAACAAATTTAATCATTTATTACAATAGGAGGGCCTGGTGGTACTCTTGGCATGTTTGCGTACAACCAATTTTGATACGCATCTTCTTGATTTGCGTACGTTAATGCTAGTCGACGTGCAGGATCGGTTGCGTGAAATTCCCATTCCGGATTCTTGTAGGCCATTGGGTAGTCGCCTGCTAATTTCACTGCAACAAAATGGGTTTCGTTGTTTATCAGAGCAATAGTTATCGGTTGTTTGAATAATAGCTGATCTAAGCCGTGATGCATCGGAAATACTGTGCGGGGGTCATGTAGGCTAACGCAGTTGACTATTATACCCAGCTTATTGGTCAGGAGGATATGGAACCACACTTTACTCATCCAATGATGTGTGGCCGGCTTCGTCCATAATAAGATGTTCGCAGCGCCGACAACATTCGGTTGCCCTCTGTTTGCCCAAACATTTGCATGTACCCATCGAGGTCAGATTCAAACTCCGCGAGCATCTGCGTACGAACCCACTCTGCACCCATCTCCTCATCTAGCCCCAAAGCTACAGCGGTAGCTCGAAATCCACAGTTACCGTCTCCTTTGACATTTTGTGCGCCTACAACGTACGGCCTTAAGTACGATGGTATCTCACCCAGTACCCAATCGTAATTTCTGGAAAGACTGGCGTTATACGGTTCCGCAACATACCCAACCCAACTGGTCGATGACTGTGCCTCTGATTCCTGATCCGAAACCTGCGCCTGCCTTGATTCATATATGGGTGCATTTCTACATTGTGTAGGTGGTGGCCCGAAGATGTCATCTACTAAGTTGGAATATGGTTGGTCATAGTTGAGCCAATAGTCTTGGGACGTATCGCCGAATCCATATAGTTTTTGTGTCACATATGGTGTATCCCCGACCCCGTAAGATTGGGACGGGTCCCCCCACGTATATATATCATCAAGACCTGGATATGGGTGCAGGTTTCCGAAAATGTCAGGATTATCTTTGACCCATTCTGATTCAGAGTGGGATTGATCGTCGAACAATTTTCGGTTTTCGGGATAACGACAGGACTGGGACGGCTCGTACGTACTGTGTCTAGCGGGATGCGCAGGTGGGGGTTTATTCAAATCCGGCACCTTGTATTCCCCAGGTCGACTGGACTTGGATTTTCGTAGCCCAGGTGGGTTGGTGTTAAGATCCGGCACCTAGACCATTAGTAAGAATCAGTTTCGTTAACTGAGGTAGTTATATATACTGTATTTATTGAATAAGACAAATATTTTTTTAGATGTATTATGTATACCTTTGGCGGCTTTTGTTTCGAGCCGACTGGTCTTCCGCGTGTGGTCTTTTGAACAAGAGGATCTTTCACTTCTGTCTTACCAGGCTTAAACATGTCTTTAATTTTTGACAACCAATGTTTCTTTTGAGCCTTGGGTTGCTGATCCAAGAATTTCGTAAGACCATCAACGACTTCATGGACATCGTCTTCTTCGTCTTCGTCTTGTACGCATGTCCACGGTGTTAAGTCAAGCTTTTTCCAAAAAGGGTCTATGACATGAGGCTATATACGAGTCCCTGCATTTATTTTATATAAATAAGTCAACGAAATTATGTCCTTTTGATGAAAAAATACAAGTAATAAATCGTACTAACCGCGCTGCATGTACTCGGCAATCTTACAGGCACATGGTAGCCCGCAACTGGACTGAACCTTGCACCCACATTTGTTAACCTGTCTTTTAAGGACTTTTTCTAAGCGTAAAATTTCATCATCCATGATGTCCAAAGCTTTAAGTGAAACCTTTCCCAACAGGTCCTTCATACAGTTGTAATTATGTTTCCCCTTCCGGGTCCCGTTGCTATACCCCAGTTGGCCCCTTATTTCTGCTTCTTGACTGATCAAGACAGAATCAACACATTGGAGGATTCTAGTAAATGTGCATTTCCCCCTCAATTCTTCCTTCAGTAAATGGTGCTTGGCCTCCACTCTGTTTGTGGTGTGGTTTTGGTAGTTGAGGTGTTCATCGACCCAACAGGACACAAACTGCTCTCGGTATGGGGACAACCAATTATCGGTCACGTACTTGTAGACGCCTGGAAAACCCGCAAGTTTTTCCTTTAACTCCTTCTCATTTGACTTAAACTCGTCAAAAGTCCGAGACTGATAGACTTTTTTCCACCAAAAGTTAAGCCTGTCAATGCTAACATCTTTTTTCATCCGCAACGCCGGTTCGCAGTGCTTGATTATGTTTTGCCATATATGGTACCTACACAGCAGATGTTTCGCTTCCGGCATAACAACCTTCAAAGCTCTCATCAGCGCTAGCTCCCTGTCAGTAAGAACGACACGAACGGCAAAGCTATCAGCAAGGGTGGACCGAAGACATCGTAAAACCCATTGATAATTTGCCTCCCGCTCGTTTACGATAAACGCATACGCTAAACTGAAGGTCTTCCCCGTTGAAGTCACGCCGACGATCTTAACTAGCGGCATGTTGTAGATGTTAGTTTTGTACGTGGAGTCTATTTCAATAACCCAGGGAAATGCGCGCCATAGGGTCATTGATGTTGAATGAATGAAAAACAGGTTCTCCAAGCGTCCATTTTTGTTATTTGTGGTGAACTGGTAAAAGTACCTTTTCTCTTGCAACAGTGAAAACATAACCTGCGATTAATGACCAAGATAGAGTAAATAAGTCAATTCCAACAACGTAGTAGAATAGAATATTTAATGTTTGTACCTGCATTGGAATACGCCCTGCTTGCCCTGACCTTCTTCTCGCTTTTAAGAAGTTCGTAATGTCTCCTTTGCGAGTCAAGTTTCCTGGAAATTCAAGTTTGAGGTTTACCAGGATCTGATGTGGGTACAAACCGCGATCCGATTGGGTACCCACAAATTCCTTTTCTTCATCCGTCATCCGTCTGGCGTATGCATTCCCTTGCAGATTGGTAGTTGGATCATGATTGTGTCTCCAATCCTTGACAGTTAACCTCCAACCACCATCACGCCCAGGGCGGCCTATTAAAGTGAAGGGACAACCTATCTTACTGGACCGTTTGGGTGGGCCAATTAACCTTGCATCGCGCGCTCCACCGTGGTGACATATAAGTGTCACTTTATTCACCACCTCTTTTGAGTTTTTGTTCGTCCGCCGTATAACTAGAACATAACCCAAATCCATTGCTGTTCTTTGAGCCCACTCCGTTAATTCTTCAAAAGAACTGAACACCTCATCAGTTTCAAAGTCCCCAGCTTCGCATTCATATTCACCGTCTGCATCAGGTTGCTCAAACACATTATCCGGCACTTCAATACGTACGTTTTCTGGGTCTGCCCAAATATCCTCCAAACTATCCATCTGAAACAATTCAAGTAAACATCAACCTCATTAACTATTAATGGTGTCCATACTCTATATATATATATATATATATATATATTTACATCTATACTCAATATATATATATATATATATTTAAACAAAACGCTTGAAAAAGAAAGATACACAATACCATCAACTACAAAAACTGTTAAAATATATATCTTTAAACGCTTGAAACAATACGCTTGAAAAAATATATATCTATACTGAAGAAATTTTTTTCAGAAACTTATATTGTTTCAATATCGTTCCGTATTACCATATATAGTACCTAAAAATATGGGCTAACATCATTTTTATCCAATGAAAGTATGGTAAATTTTCATTACCAAGGTCGACAAAGCATGGCATGCATCACTGTAATACATGACATCGAAAAAAGTATGGCATGCATGTACTACATTACTGACTAAGATGGTGGTTGCTGAACCCGAGGTGACACGTCACCGCATTAGCGGCGACGTCGCTGCAAATGCGGTGATGTGTCACCTCGGGTTCAGCAACCACTATCTTAGTCAGTAAGTGTGATGTCAGTCAGGTCGGGACCCACTATTAGCGGCGACGTCGCCGCTAATAACCTGGTCGGTTTGACCGTTGACCTGGTGGTGTTACCCAATGCCATGAACAATTGAACGCATATGAAGATTATTCACATTTAATAGTATGGACACTAATTTGTAACATCCGACTTTTTTGTTCCTGTTTATTGCATGGAGAAATTTGATGTTACAACTTACAAGTTGAATTTAACACCTAAATGTAAACAATTTATATATTTCTTGACAATTTTAAGTGTGAACTTAACTTTAACTGAATCAATGTCATTAATTGTGAATTCGAACTGATATATTGTTTGGTCGAGAGGAAGGATCCAAATTAATAAAATAGATTTTTATCCTCTCCTTTCCACACTTATAAAATTCGTAAGAATGAATTTTATAGTTTCCTCTCTCTATTCCTTTTCTTTTTACACTTATTTAAACTAAACAATACAGTGTACATGTAGTGTGAAAACTATGATGTTTAATTGAATTTTTTCATATTTATAACATGTAAAGATTTTATACATATTTATGATAAACTGTTTGTTACTTTTTTATAATAAAAAAATAAATAGAAAAATAATATTTTTGTTGTACTTGTATCTGCTAAAGATTAGACAGGCTTTGAATTTTTTTAATGGAGGTTGTCTGAAACAATCCGTAAATGTACAAATGTCAGGTTTCCACTAGCGGTGAGCACTGCAAGAATGAAGAATTTCATATTCAAAGAAAGTTTTGGTTCATCGATCTAGGATATTAGACAGGATCTTGCTGTATTTAGAATTTATGTATAGTCTCGCCCGATTATGTGTAGATGGGCTAAGAGGCTAAGAGCATAATGCAAACCTCTTATGATTCTTATTATTATTTTAATTTTTTTTTAACGTTCGAATGGTTAGAGCCTGTTCGTCTTACTTATTGGCCCCTATGTCCTTTGGGCAGGATGTTATTTGAATTTTCAGGGAACCACGAAGGGAAGAAAACCTCATATTAATCCGTCAAACGACACAACAATTAATAGGAGTAAACCTGACCCCCATAGGTTTCGAACCTAGATCTCCTTAGGCCCAAAACCCTCATGGGAAGACTGAGATACCACTGATATTTTACCTCAATGATTATTATTTAAAATGTTTACAATTTTATGTGTCATCTGTCATTTAATGTGATTATAATTTATTTGAGCTAAGGTGCATGATTTTACTGGTTTAGGTTGAATACAGATTAAGAAATTGCTATATCCATTAAGATAGGTGCGTGTATTTGTTAGTTTGTGTCTTTATTGTAAAGACACAACATGAAATAATACAACCATTTGTATACACTACTTTTTCTTTAAAATATGCTCATATACACCTTTTTATTAAAAGGTACAACATTTCAAGACCAAAAGGTGCAACTTTGCTTACTTTTTATATATATGATCAAGTTCTTGTCTCAAAATTTTATACAATCGGGTAATGGTATAATTGTTTCATATGCTAATATATTGATTGCCTTTTATCAGAATTGTCACATATTCATCCATGTGTTCGTTCATTTATATATCTGTATGATGAGTAATTTAGTTGTAAAATTGTAATGAACCAAAATATATAAAGACAAAAGTATTTATATTTTCTATATTGTACATTTATGCTTGTTTGTTAATTTTAATTTGTTTGTTCACCTTTTTAACGGACTAAAATAAAAAAAAAAAAGTTTGTTTTCCTGAAAACAAATGTGCATTTGTTTAATGTGCTTCCGTTGGTTCTTTTAGAAGGGAAATATACGAGCACTTTATGGGCTCACGAGTGACAAGACAACTAGACAAGTATTTAACAATTACTAATTTCTCCATTACCAGCAAAACTAAAATAGAACTTGGCCATCACAATGTTGAGTTGAAAATATATAGGTTTGAAAAGATATATTCCTACATGTGAGAAAACCACATCATTGGAAAAACAAGTCAACCATAGGGACAAAGTTACTACAAAGTGTCTCTAGCTATAGAGCTTATGCTTTTAGCGGACATATCAATCAATAAGTGGGGTGAATAGTATGTATAACGTTTACAACTTTAACGTGGACATCTCAAACATAGTCTAATATATGTAAATGAAACCTAGATACATATACAATTCTAAGAGCCATAGAGGACCCTACTAAAATAAATGATTCCCTCGCCTTGTTACTTTTTAAAGAAATTTTTTTCTTCTAACTGTTAATGAATAAAATCCCTATTACTCGAGGTAATCGAATTACCTATGTCTCCGAATGAAAACAACGTTAGGTAGCTCAGGTTTATCATCTTTATATATAGAAAAAACCTGCCTCAGAACCAGTAACCTATAATCAAACAATCCAATTCATTATCATTAGGGTAGTAACTAAAATGTATACCACCTACTTTTAGTTGTATATTACCAATCGTGTTTCACAATTTTGTACAGTATAACATCCTAAAACATATTTGGTAGTGTACAGATAAAGATAGGTGATGTACATATCATCACCAATTTCGTTATTACTCTCATAGCACTACACCAAGTTGACTATGGTCTATTTAAAGGCAAATACTCCATAGGTCTAATTTTAAGTATCTTAGTTTAATTTTTAAAGTTTTTTTCTTTTGATTATTATTGTATTTATTTTATATATTAGTTTAGTTTTTAAAGTTTTTTTCTTTTGATTATTATTGTATTTATTTTATATTAGCTAATGAAACTTATATCATTGAAAAATACATTAAGATACTAAGAACTCAATTTATTTAAAATTTATTTTATCAAGTGTTATATAACAAAAAAAATGATTATAGTTAATTTAGAAGATTTTGATAATTAGGACACTTAAAATGAAGCGGTAGAGGCAATTACAAACAATTTACATATGTTTACAAATTATATACAAGACTAGAATTTTATGCTCTTTGATAATTTGATTGATGAGTCATCTCCAATTGTATGTTCTTTCGGTATTGAAACCTTTTAATATTTGGAAATAACCAATCGATTTTCTTCCACGTAATCTATATTTGGTATATCGATTGATATAGATACAAGTTGGGTGAATTCATATTTGGAGTTAGATCGACAACTGGAAATATAGTTCCAATATAATAACCCCATTGATTTGGACACCATGCGTGTGGTTGAGAAACATAAATATAATTGGTACAAATGAAGGTCATAATGGTAAAACTACAAACAACCAGATTAGCACTTCCAAGTTATGCCGGGATTCAAAAACTTGAAGAGTGTTGTTCTGCTGACAAACAGAAGAACAGCCTTAAAAGCTCCTCAAAACAACTGTACATCTATATTTATACTAGTTGTACACCCGCGCAATGCGGCGATGTGGTGGTGAGAGCGGCGGTAACGGGTGGTGGCGGCAACGGCGACGGGGGTGGCGATGGCGGTAGTGACGTGATAATTAATATAAAAATAATTGATATAAAAGAAGGTATTATAGTTATTTTAAAAGTTAAGGGGTGTATGTTGTACTTCTATTAAGCGTATTATAGGTATATTAGGTGGATATATTGGATAAATGAAATAGATAGTTTAGATGGATCAAGTTCTTTTTTGAGTAAATAAAAAGACCAAATGTTATATAAGGTAGTTAAGATAGGGTTGTGATCATTTGAAAACTAAATAAATCATGAAAACTAGCAAAACTGAGATTTGAATTTAACACAATGTGTTTTTAATGTGTGTTTTAGAAAACACATAGTGTTAAGTTCATATTAAAGTATGTTTGAACAATTTTCTGATTTTTACACGCTATTAAAAATACACTGTGATTTAAAACTTAATATAATGTGTTTTTAGAAAACACAATAAAAATACATTGTGTTAGATTTAGATCACAATGTATTTTTATCAATTTTTTAATTTTTAGAAATTTTAGTTTTCAAATGAAAATTTCAATGTGTATAAAACTTATAACCTCACTTATCATCCATATATATTATATATATATATATACTAGGTCTTTTACCCGCACGATGTGCGGATGTTAAAAAATATTTACTAAAAGTTTTATACAAACATTTTTAATTACAAACGTTTTAGTTATTATCGATTTTTAATATCTTAGTTTTTTTTTTAAGAACATGGAAAGAAATAAAACGAAAGACAAAATTTTTGATACATCAAGCAATCTAATAACGTTATATGAGTTTAAAGAATCTATACTTACATACAAAGCAAGCAACAATTTGGTTGAAGAAGTAATGTCATAGTTTTATTTATGAATAATGATTGATAACAAAAACTTGTTAGAAAAAAAAAGTATTATTTTAAATAATTAGTAAACACTATAAGTTTTAATGCCAGAGCATAAAATCCTGAACATATAGATTTAAAATAAAATAAAATAAAACATGTAGAAATACACACACCTTGATAAATTGTATGAAACTGAATACATGTTAAATATGTCAAACAAATACGTCCTCTGACAAAAGTCATAGAAAAAATCTGTCACAAAAGATTTATCCCTTACAATCCTCAAAGACATGTAATTTTCAACGTAAATAGGATCAATTATTTGGCAGAAACAAAGCTAAAACTAACTTTTTTTATTTAATAAATGATATTGATAATTAATAAATGAAATCCTGTTTAAGAAAATTCTGAGTTATATATAACTTTTTTTAATTGTCATCAATACATCCAAAATAAACAAAATTAATGGAAGCTCAAGAACTTAAAGAATATTCGAATTCTCAGAAAAATTTAGTTCTTATTAGTGATCTGTTTTTGTTTGTATCATTTTTCCCTGTCAAGTAGCTCGTGATCTATCTATCTAAAAGATTCAGATTTGTTAATTATATTTGATTTTTTTAATCAAAATTTGGATGTATGAGAGATTATTTATGTAATGCAATTCTATTAAGATTTCGGATGGCGTTAGTCTTTCAAATAAATAAGTTATATTTATAATATTCCATACAATATTTTCCTAATTAATTCAGTTCCTCTATATAAATTTAATTTAAATATTATATATATAAATAATAATTAATAAATATATACAAAGAAGTATGGAGATGCAACATAGGATAAATCCTACGTGGCATATTTTAAAAAAAAGTTTGATTTTTTAAAAGCTTTAGAATCATTCGGTTTCCTAATATTTTAATAATTATATATATATATATATATATATATATATATATATAATTTTTAATGATACATTTTGTTTCTTCATAAAGAAGTCATTAGATTAAGGGAATAACATATCTACATTACTTTTTAGCTAGCTACAATAATTGTATATATTTTACCGCACATTTTACAACTGTTCAATGCATATATTGTTGTAGATGGCAAAAAGTTTTTGAAAATATACCACTTCCCTTAGATTAATAGCACAGTGATAAAGTGAACTTTTTCCAATAAAGACTTAATTCAGGGAGACCTGAGTTAGTCCTTAAAGGGCAAGTTCTCTATCAGTTGTCTTGTGTTTGGACGAATTAATAGAAGGTTTTATATTATGTATTGGCTGAGGGACTCTCTAGTGTAAACCCGATTAACTGTGTCTTGTTGCATTTCTCGATGAGTAGATATCCAAGGAAAAACCACACCGGAAGCCCTCGTCTAGAGGTTATTAAAAATTGAACTCTCGCCTAATGAAACCTGAAAACTGAACCAACTTCCATTGTTTACTTTGTCTGGCTTACGACTTTGTTTGGAGAACTATACTGAATTTGTTTAAGTTTGAGTCGTTATCATGTTTTTCAAACTCAAAATTTTGTTCAAAATTTGGAAGGATTCGAGGACATGAATGTACTTTTTAGATACATTGGAGTATAAGGAAATTGGAGTATTGGTCAGTACAAAACCCCATAGTTCGAATTTTGATAAAGGGTCTATCATATTATGTTGTGTAGAGTCACAATTAGACTATATCTACTATTAAATAAGATTGATTTAATATCATGGTATAGGTGTCACATTAATCCTAGAACTGCATACAATTTGATTCATTGCTATACAATCAATGTCCAGTCTAATTCTCACGTGGCTTTCTCCAATGGGGTGACTTTAGTTGCATTTAGATAGTTTTTGTCGTTGAAGCTTCTCCAAAACTAAGGATTTTTTGAAGGATGTCTTTACTCAAGGGCATGCCCTTATTTTTGTTTTTAGTTTGAGGTAAAAGGATATGTAAGGATGTTTGTATGGTTGAAGATAAAATTATAGAATTTGAAGGATTTATAAGGATGTATAAGGATTTGTAAGGATATGATGTGACAGCTCAATAACGCTTAAGAGCGTCCTTAGCATTGGAGATAGACTAAGACAAGTGTGAGCTGAAATGTAATAAACAATTTAGAAACAAAAAATAGAACAAATTAATAAAGTACTCATTTTAAACGTACTATATCATCGTAAAATTCTGCACATATTTTCAAAATTTCAAGGTGTAAACCATGAAGTGAAAACAAAACTGAAATTTTTGTTGAAATTTGATTATGAAAGTGTGATCTTATGAAAACCTCAGCTATGCTATTGTTAACTAGAGGGTATATGCTTGATACAGCGCGATATCAATCAATTTTTAATCATAAGGTAAACTTTGTTACTATTATTATTTTTTAATCGAAACCTTTATTATCATTTTGACTAAAGAAGTAGTCATGGCCATCACATCAACGATCCCACGTCCTCAATTCATTTTTGACTTTAGAGTTTAGAGTACCAGTAACGGTTATGAACACAAATAAAAAGAAACCGTTTTTTAAAACAAATTTGACGGGTAGTCATCCGGTTTTCAAAACGTTGTCTATGAGAATCTAAAAGATAATAACCTACATACCGATAAGGCGATAAAGAAAGATATATCGTCATAACTTTTAGCATTTGTGGTCATTTATCTAAAACTTGTTAACCAATTTCTAAATAAAAAATTATAAAAAAAATTCTCTCTCGCCTCATGATCCTGTTTCAGCAAAGATAATATTTCTACATTCTTTTCATAACTTTATTAACTAAAAAATAGGGTCGAATCAAGATAAATGGTACAAGCAAATTCATACAACTTGACGTGGCTAATAAAATGGACCCATAACACATGATTTGTAAATCCATTCTCTTCGATTCATTGATGCTACGTTAGCTTGTAGATTATTTGTAAACTTATCATTGGGACCAAATTAATAAGGTTCTTTTACCATGGGATCATCAAACCACATCTACTTTTAATTGCTATTTTTTTCTTTTTTTTTTTTAGGTAGTTGAATAGTTTTCTTTTAAGTAAAATTAAAACAAAGTGTTCCCTATATATTCCTGTTACTCATTTATGAAATACGAGAGAAAAAATATCTGCGCGTTGCGGCGGTGAGATGGTGGGGGTGATAGGTCATAAAGTGTGATAGGTCATAGAGTGTGATAGGCCCTTAATCGTACGAGTTCCGTCATCGAATTTAAAAATTCGTCGAAAGTATATCGAATGACATCTCTAATAAAGGAGTATGAAATTTTAAGAACACCCATATAATTTTTATAATTTATCGATGTATGGTTTTTAAAATAAAATATTTAGAATGAATTAGAGTAATAAATTGATTTATGAAGGATAGAGAAAAAAAATAAGTGGTTGAGATTTGAGGATAAAGAAGAAAATAAAACTTAAAAGTTGTGATGCATTGATGTATGCATTATCATGTGTATATTGTTGAAAGTGAAAGTTGATTTTGTTGAAACCTTATTTGCTTTCTATACTTCCTTAATAAGCAAAGTACCCCACCCCTCTTTTAACACCTCTACCTTTAAAATGTCTTTTATGCCCTCCTAATTTACACTACCCTATTTTTTCTCCATCATGCTCATTACACACATATACGTTCATCCGATTTCTGATTTTCTCTCCCTCCCCCTTCTCTGATTTTCTCCCCCCATAAACACTATCCACCACCGCCCCAAATACCACCATCTACCGCCGCAATCCACCTTCTATGTACGCTATCCTCCCATAAACACCATCCACCACCGCCCCAAAAACCATCATCAAACCACCATCCACCGCCGCCGACTTATTTTTTTTCTTTTTCATCGCCGCCGCCCCACAAGCCACCATCAAACTACCGGCGTTTATTTCTTATTCTCCGCTGCATCGCGCGGGTACAACGCTAGTATAATATAGCATAGATATTAAAAATCTATTTTAATCAGACGGTTTAACAGTATGGTGTTTATCTTTATCTTTAACCCCTTATAAAAATAACTGGATTAAGAAATTGAGCATTTTTATTATTCTCAAAAAGCTCATTTTAGCATATTTATGGTTTTCAGAATTCCCCTCCCGACACTATAACACTAAAATACCAAATTTACCTTTATAACAAATTATCACTACTCCTACCCAAATGAAAATACAACTTTGTTGTCGTAAAATCACACTATGTGAGCAATGTATTCATCCAAAAAGATAGTTATAAATATCCGAGATTATGCTCGCTACTGTATGGTCATACCCGTTGATTTTTCAGTTTTTCTAGTTCTGCTAGTAAGAAATCAATTTTTTTATATTTAAAAGGTCAGAAAATATTAATTTCCTTAAAAAGACGAAACCTTCTTTAAAGGTAATTTATATATTTTTTTAACAATGTATTTTTATTCTTTGTATAGTTAACATTCAATGTTATTATTGTTTTTGTTTAATATGACAATGGGGTTGGGTATTCTATAACAAGTATTAAAGTAAAACAAATAAAACATGATATTGACCTTTAGATCATGGTTAAATTGATGCACGAAGATTCATGTATTAATTGATGCACGATGATTTTCATGACGTACACGGTGATATCAGTGAAAGAAAACATATTGTTTTATTTATTTTTACTTTAATACTTGTTTTATTTTACCTATAACCATATGACGATATGTATATTTTAACGTTCTTTTGGATGGTTCGTAAAGTTTAAAACATATATTATTGTTGACTTGTAACTATTTTGTAATTTTGAGTAGATTAAAAGCATATTTTTGTTGCATCTAACAATTTCGATAACTTATGTTTGGGATTTCAAGACTTATATCTTTGTGTTATTTCAACTTAGGTACTAATTTTTAGAGCATAGACTATTAGAATGAGGAAAAAATAACAGCTAATCAATAACATGCATGTATAAAAATATTAGACCTTATGTGGAAAGTACACATTCTGAATTTTATGTTATACAGTATATTGCTTATGAACTCTAATAGCAACCCATATGAAAACCTCTAAAAGCATTTTTAAAGGTGTTGAAGAATAACATTTTTTTCGAAAGGAAAATCTAGTATAAATTAAAGGTTGATAACATTGCGAGGAAAAATTATGTTGGACAAAAGGTTGAAGAGCTTTTTGAAGGAAGACTTTTTAATAGAAAGACTAATTCTATTCCTTAAAACTTTTTGTAACCTTGTTTTGTTACATTTTGGTTTTATACCCTATTTAAAATGGCATAATTAATTTAGTTTGTTGATAATCACACTTAATTTTAATATCTTTTTAAATACAAAATTTATAATCGAAAACATCTTGGGAACACCAATCTAATGAGACTAAAGTCATTATATTTTTATCAAATTTTTATTTATTGAAAAGGGATATCTTAATTACTATTCTTATTAAATTAGTAAAAGAGGAAAGAAAATATAAATTTATTGGATGACTTAACCATTGTTAAATAGGTCCTATTTTTTAGCATTGAGTAACTTATGATATAATACTCCTTTAGTATCAATGATTTAATACAGGATATTCCAGACCAACATGAAGGCTTGTTATTTGGACAATTATAATTCGAGTTTAAGGGCACACATTTTACCCTAAATAACATTCAATGATATCATGTCGTTTAACGATCTATCCCAGGGTTTTCTCTGTGATTATGCTCGGTAGGTGAAATCACATATAAGATGAATAAACTCTTATCAAAAAACGAACGTTAAAAAAAAATACTCCTTTAGTTCTGAATCCTCACGATAATATTTCAACTTATGAGATATCACGAAGGTGAATACAAATCTTTAAAACATAAACTAAAAGATGAAAGTTTGTACAAATGTTTATATTCAATTAATAGATTGATGAAAAATGACAACATATACTGATATACACCCATCTCAGAACAAACAAAAGCTATGACAAGTTATATTTTCATCTAATGTTACTAAAGTTACAAGTTTCTTTAATTGTATATAAACATAAACATTTGTTATAATAATTCAATGCAAAAGTAAGGTCAAAAAAACTGGCAATCAATAGTAATTACTAAATTTAAATCTCAATCCACCGTTAAATTATTTGCTCATTACAACCAAAATTAAACCCATTATCCAAAATTAATTAATTTATTCTCTAAATAACTTTAACTATAACTATAATTTAATTATACAAAATTCAATCAAATTACACATTAAAATTTGTAGCACTTTAATAATAAATATCAAATAATAATATAATAATGATTGAAAAATATATATAATATTTTATGTGACACATGATGTAAACAAACCAATTGAATTCTATGTTGGTCTCTCATTGATATGAAGCTAGCTAAGGTAAATAGTGGGGTCTAAAATATGACCAAAAAACTTGAAAAAACATAAGAACTCTCAACCCCCCCTCTCATAGCTTGTATTTACGTTACCACCTTCCACTCCCAACCCCTTAAACTTATTCCCTTTCCATTTATTTTTCTTCCCCACAATCTTCTCCTCTTTCTTTAATTCATCACTCACTCACTCACACACACAAACCTATACATATATACATTCAAACATATATGTGTTTGTGTGTGTATATATATTTGGAAATCACCGGCCGTTACTCATGCATTTGTCACCCCAAAGTCAAACTTGCTTTTCTCTATATATGTTTTGTACATTGTTTGTTCTTTTACAACTCCACATGAGTTATAAACTCTTATATATATATGTGAAATAAAATGTTTGTCTTGTCCAATTTTGTTCTAGCAAATTTTGTCTAAATAATTTTTTTTTTTTTGCTATATTACAACATTGTTACATATATGGAGTACGGCGGTGGTGGTGGTGGTGGCAGTTCTACTGGTGGTGATTCTTCCGATAAAAAGAAACGTTACCATCGTCATACGGCTCTTCAAATTCAGATTCTTGAATCGTAAGTCCATTTTTACCTTTAATTCTATTTTCTTTTATTTGTTAATTTTTTTGAATAGCCAAATTGCATTATATATAATGGTTTTGGCAAAGTTAATGAAAACAAGTATAAAGTACAAATTACATCATTTTATCTAAACAAAAATCCGACACAATTGCAAAGAATAACAAGAACTATGATCTTTATTCCGATATTCAAAATTGTTATATTTGCCACTTTAAACATTTATTCTTACTATTTTTTTTTTTTGTATATTTTTTGTTTTTGAAATTGTAGGACTTTTAATGCATGTCCACACCCTGATGAGAAAACAAGAATGCAACTAAGTAGAGAGTTGGGTTTAGCACCAAGACAAATTAAGTTTTGGTTTCAAAATAGAAGAACCCAAATGAAGGTTATTTTTTTTTTTTTTTGTCTTCATTTATATGCATTTTTAACTATCTATTATTGTAGATTTTGTGTATTTATATTATAGATTTTGTGTATTTGTCTTCACTTATATTATTTTTTTATGTGTTTATATATCTATTATTGTAGATTTTGTGTATTTATATTATAATTTCATGTAGGCACACCACGAACGCGCTGACAACTGCGCATTGAGAGCCGAAAATGACAAGATACGATGCGAAAACATTGTGATAAGAGAGGCCTTAAAAAAATTGGTTTGCCCAACTTGTGGAGGCCCTCCTATTGGTGAAGATTGTTACTTTGATGAACAAAAACTTAGATTCGAAAATGCCCAGTTGAAAGAAGAGGTAATTTTACTAAGCTTTTAATTATAACTTGTCCTTTGGCCCTCTTTTGTTTTTGTTTTATATTATGATGCAATATATGCATGAATATGTAATATATATATATATATATATGGCTTAGTAATTGTTATGTACTTATTAATTTGTTTCAAATGTTTGTTTGGTTACTATTTTATTTTATTCTTGTCCCCATGGGTTCTATGTGGAATTTTTTTTTGAATTTGGGATATAATTTGATAGATATAAACTAGTACAGTACTCGCGCAAAATTAACTAATTGGGTAATTGTTATATTTTACAGTTGGATAGAGTATCTAGTATTGCAGCCAAGTACATAGGTAGACCAATGTTGCAACTTCCACCAGTACAGCCAATTCACATGTCTTCACTTGACTTATCAATGGCTAGTAGTTATGGTGGAGGTGGTGGTACATCGAGTCGTATGATGATGATGAATCATCCCGGTTCTTCTTTAGATCTTGATCTTTTTACTGGTTCTGCGATTGGTGCATCATCTAGCACAAGCAATCCTGACCCTTTGTTTCAACATCCTGTGCATCTTTCCGATATGGACAAGTCTTTAATGGCAGATATTGCTACTAATGCCATGGATGAATTGATTAGGCTTGTGCAGACTAACGAACCGTTGTGGACAAAGGGTAGTAGTAAGGATGGGATGGAAATCCTCAATCTTGATAACTACAAGAGGGTTTTCCCGCGGCCTAGTGATACTTTGAAGAACCCAAATATTAGAACTGAAGCGTCTAAGGCTTCTAGTGTTGTGATGATGAATAGTTTGCAATTGGTCGACATATTTCTTGATTCGGTAACTAAGTCCTTTATTACTTATGTTTTTCAATTTTTACTTTCTATGTTCTGTTTTTACATTACACTGATGAAGAACTTTAACTTGGACAGAACAAATGGGTCGAACTGTTTCCATCAATCGTGTCAAAATCAAGAACGATTGAAGTAATCTCATCAGGAATGTTGGGTTCTCAAAGTGGCTCTTTACAACTGGTAATTCATAATCATCTCCACATTTTGAGTAAAACTTTAGACATATTTGTTGTGTTCTTTTCGTTGATGCTTTTTTGTTTATGACAGATGTATGAGGAATTACAGGTGCTTTCGTCACTAGTTCCTACCAGACAGTTTTATCTCCTGCGCTTTGTTCAGCAAATTGAGCAAGGCTCTTGGGCGGTTGTCAATGTTTCCTATGAAGTTCCTCAGTATAGTTCATACATTAACTCTCGATTCAAAGCACATCGCCTTCCTTCAGGATGTTTGATTCAAGATATGCCAAATGGTTACTCAAAGGTTTGTCATTTTCTTTATAACTGTCAACTTACAATTAAAACGTTAACGTGGTCTAATTCCTTTTATTCTGCAAATACAAATAGGTCACATGGGTTGAACATACGGAAGTAGAAGAAATTGCCCTGATTGACCGGCTTTATAGAGATTTTATTCACAGTGGTTTGGCATTCGGAGCCAAACGATGGATATCTTGTCTTCAAAGGGCATGCGAAAGAAGCGCTTCTTTGATGATGAATAATGCTCCCTCCCATGATCTTGGAGGAGGTACATATTTCATCCATCCATTACTTACTATGAAACAATTTAGCTCGGTATATATATATAGTCTTTGTTTACACTTTCATACACATAAATGTCTGATTTTAAGTCCCACTTTTAAATTCAATTTCATATGAATGTTCATATCTATAATTAGACTTAATAAGTTGACAAAAAATGGTGGCTTTTTACGCAATGAATGAAAAAGCTTGTATAACTTGTATTTTATGTATGTTAATGGTCACTAACAATATGTTGTTTCATCCGAGTCAGTTATTCCATCGCCCGAAGGCAAGAGAAGTATGATGAAGCTATCACAAAGAATGGTAACAAACTTTTGTTCAAGCATAAATCCATCTAATGGAAATCAATGGACATCTCATTCTGGTATGAATGAGTTTGAGGTCCGAGCCACATTACACAAAAGCACAGATCCTGGTCAGCCTAATGGCATGGTCCTTAGTGCTTCTACTACCATTTGGCTCCCGGTTTCTCCCCAAAACGTCTTTGATTTCCTTAGAGACAGCAGGACTAGACCACAGGTACTAGTAATTAATCAAAACATTTTGAGCACATATACTTATTACATTCTAAGGCTCATATGTAAGTAACTCTGTTTGTAATTATATATGTGTACAGTGGGACGTTCTGTCGAACCAAAATCCAGTACAAGAAGTAGCACATATATCAAACGGGTCGCATCCTGGGAATTGTATATCTGTTCTTAGGGTAAGTTTTTAGATTACATAATACTAATATTGAACTTATGATTCCATATATGATATATATAACTATTTGTATATATCTACACAGGCATACACTCCAAGCCAGAACAACATGTTAATACTACAAGAAAGCTGTACAGACACATTAACATCACTAGTCGTATACTGCCCAGTCGACTTGCCAGCAATTAACATAGCAATGAATGGTGAAGACCCGTCTTACATTCCTTTACTACCATCCGGTTTCATCATAACAACAGACGGCCACAACGAGATAATCACATCCTCACAACTCAATACAGACGGTGCTTCCACTAGCAACACGGACGTTGTCTCCAACGATCAAGGTGTCACGTCAACTGGCTCATTGGTTACCGTCGTTTTTCAAATACAAGTAAGCAGTTTACCGGCTGCTAAAATGAGCCCGGAATCATTAGCAACAGTTAATAACTTGATAACAAACACAGTACATCAAATTAAGGCTTCTTTAAATGGAAGTTCTACTGCTACTACAACTAATAATTTAATTAACTAATTAAAAGCTAGTGGATATGCATAAAATGTCAAGTTTTTGAGAGGGGGGGTTAGTTGAGGAAGGTGTTAAATGCAGCTGGTTTCATCATCAATGGCAGAAGTTGAGTTAATATTAATATTATTGCTGCATCATCCTGCTACACTGTGGCTGTGGCTCTCTGTCATACTTCATTTACCATCTTCAACTACTACACATTCATTTACATTTTCTTGGATTTCTTTTAGATTTTTTAGTTTTTTTGGGAATTTTTTTACCTTTATTTTTTGTTTTTTTGAATTGATTTTGTGGTTGTTCTTTTGATATTTATTGCATTTTTAGATGTGAAGAGGGAGTCAAGAACGCACCATACTTGTTGTTCTATGTATGGTTTGGGTATTGACTTTGTTTTCATTTTATATATCTATATAAAAAACAATGTCATTTATTTGATTTGATTTATGTGTTTTGAAACACATTTTCTTTTTCTTTTTTGCTTTGTTTGTTTTAGTCATGTTACATCTACATTTCATCTTACTTACTCATACCCTGATTAAAACAAGATGCGTATTATTGATATTAAACATTTGTTTTAAATAGACTTGTCATAAATGTACATAAATAATAGTTGAAGTATTATTTTGTTGCTACATATTTAATTAGCCTTGACTTTGTATAAGTTACTTAAATCAAAAGATTAATTTGTGGATACATGTTTGATTAGCCTTGACTTTGTATTATAAGTTATCTTTTTCTAGACGAGGTTCCACTCGATTAAAGGTAGTCGATTTTTTCAACCAACACAAGTTACATCCCTGCGAAGTAGGCATCCCGGAGAAAAACACTACAAGTGCACATATTGTGCTCAACAAGAATCGATCAATCGCGTTGTGGGCTGATTCTCGGTGACGCAACCAAATGATTTGACATCATTGTTTCTTAGTAAGTTACTTGAGTCAAGATTAATTTTTAATGCTATGTTTAAATTGCCTTGACTCTATATGAGTTACTTACGATTAATTTGATAATACATAGTTTAATTAACCTTGACTTTGTACAAGTTATTTGAGTCAAAAGATAGATTTGACTTGTCTAAAATTTCAAAAAATATTTTTGTTTTATCTAAAGTTATATGATGAGAAGGATGTAGGGGCCAATATACATATCATTTAACATTAACTATCTGAGAATCTTATTGAAGATTGTATATTTAAACTCCAAACAGAAAGTACAAAATTAATTTGAAAATTGCAGTCTATACTTAGAAGTATTAAAAAAGAAAATGTGCCCATCATTATTAGAATGTATATATGTTGTAAATATTAATAATAACTAAGAAAGAGGCATTGAAATAAGTATTCTTTAATATTAAAACATTTTCTTGCACAAAAAATATATTGTTTTTTTCTGTAAAATGAAAAGAGTAATTAAAGGTAGGGGTCAATTAATTTAGTGTCTTTACTTTATTATCATGGACCACATGTACGTACGCGATGTAAGCAAGTAATTTCAAGTCGGGTGAAGTCTTATAAGACCATTTTCCATAGAAAGAGGTGGTTTTACGCGTCCTTAATTAATTAACTAACATCCAATAAGTACTTGAGCTTTAGCTCAATGGTTGAAAGATCATCTCTTTGCATGAGATCTTATGTTCAAACTTTAAGAAGGGCATATGAATTAAGTCTCTTTATAAGGACTTAGCTTAAGTATACTCAGGTTCAAGCTAGTCTGAGAGAACAGAGTTTACACCTATTAATTGTCATTCCTTCCGACAGATTAGTAAGAGATTTTCCCCCCATCGGGTATTTGAAATACACATTTCTACCTGGTTAATGTTAGATCTCTCGCTGTCGAATCGCGACGCGAAGTTTTCAACGAAATTCACTTTTAAAAAAAATAAATTTAACATCTAATATTGATTTATTTCTTTCTTTTTTTTATGGTTATGAGTTTTATTACCATCTACAATATTATATAACCTTAATCTAATATAAGGTAGAACGACAAATTCTAAGTTCAATTTAAGATGGAAAAAGAACTACGTCTTTGCAAAGAGTTGCATCGAATTAATAACTTGTGTCTCCAAAATTAAGGATAAACCCACTTAAATACTTGATCCAAGCTTTGCTTAGTTACCTGTCACATCATGTTACTACAAATCCTTAAAATCTTTTTATAAAATCCTTAAAGAAATTTAATTACCTTCAACCATACAAACATTTTTATATATTCTTATATTTCCACATAACCAAATACAAAAAATGATTTATATATTAAGTAAATTCTACAAACATCTTCAAATATATACTTACAAACATTATTACTTTGAACATACTTGAATTTTGTGTTTAAGTATGGACACATGGGTTGAGGATAGGCTAATAATTTTTTGAGTTGTCATTTGTATTGTAATATTAAATATAGTATAAATATTCATTTCCATATTTATGTAATTGTATCTTCTCTAGAATCTTCTTATATAGCCTATATATACAAGGTTATATTGTAACCCTAATGACTCTCTTATTAATAAGATTACCTCTTCTCCTTTCTCAATTCTTTTCTCCATATTATAACACGTTATCAGTACGAAGTCTCAAAAACCAAAAATTAACTTTTTTTTCGTTTTGTTTGGCCTTTGTTTTCTTGAAAACTCACGTAAGTATCTCATTGTTTACCATATTCAGTGGTTTTCTTTATATTAATTTTATTTAATATACTACTAAACAAAGCTCTTTTGTTTTAGATTATAAACATAATTTTTCAAACATCTAATGTTGAATGTTTTATATTAATGTTATTTTTTTTTATAATTGATTTTCAAAACCCAATTCGAACACCTTCATGAATGGTGGGGAAAGGAGTTATATTACTATTGATTTTTTATATTTTTTTATTCAAACTAAATTACTTAAATGTACGTGAATCCAATGGATTATATTGAGGATTTTTCTTAATTGTTTTTAATCTAAACTACTCATTCGGTAATAAGAATTTTACATTCACTGAATTATAATTTTAATGCATTTTTCATTTAATTCTTGTAACAAACAATTGGTTGATTATTAATATGTTTTAAATCTTTGAAAAAAGAATTTTATTTTTCATAATACTTGTGTACTCCACTGATTTGAGTCTGCCGAATATTACTGGGTTAATAGCTTGTAACATTGATCATAGCAAGCATGCAATCATCAAGCACGAAAGCTTTTAATAAAAGCTTACAACCTCATGTAAGTATAAAGGATGGGACTGGGCCGGCAAAGCATGGATGATAAATTTTCAATGGTAAATCCATGAGAATATGGGTAACCAAGTAAGAATCATCGATGCAAAAGGTATTATCGGTTTGGTTTATTATTTTAGTTTCATACTTTTATTTTATGTTATGAAAAAATAATAATAAAAAATACGCAACTACAAGCATTGCTTACACATAAAGGAACAAATTGTTATATAACTTATAAACGTATAACCGTTATGCATAAGAAACTTAAGGTTTTATTTTATTAAATTTGATTATTGTTTGAAGTAATTAATGATTTCATAACATTGGTTATGCATTAAAGAACTAATGTTCTTTCGATATTCACCAAATTGAATCATAACGTATTACCGTTATGCATGAGAAACTTAAGGTTTCCTTTTCTTAAATTTTAAGATTGCTCAAAGCAATTCATGATTTCATAACATGAATTATGCATTAAAGAACTATATGTGTTCTCGTTATTCACTAAGGTGAATCATAACTAAGGTTATGTATTGAAAACTTCAAAGTTTCCTCACTAATTGTTCTTTTGTTATTCACTTAAGTGAATCATAACTACAGTTATGCATAAAAAACTTCAATGTTTCCTCATGAATTATTTTTCGTTATTCACTAAGGTTGAATCATGACTACGGTTATGCATAAGAAACTTAAAATTTTCATCTTTTTGGATTGAATCAAAAATAACATGATCAATGTTATGAGAAAAGAGCATGTAGTTCTTTGCTACTCTTTTAATTTATTCAAAGCATTAATAATTGTAGCTTATATAAGTAAATAACAATGGTTATTTACAATAATAATTGAATTCAATATGAGGCTAATAAATTAAGGTTTATTATGCAAGAGCTACAAGTGACTACATATTCTCGTATTTTGTAGTTACAATGAAAAATATTGCAAAGGTGGAAATAATTATTATTGATATATCAAATTCATCAATATCCAAATAATCTTGGAGACACAATTAAAGTTGGATACGACCACTTTGCAAGACCATGAAAAATCAATGATTTTTCTCCAAATCACTTCCATGAAGATTTTGAAAGAAAAATATATAATGACGAGAGACTCGTTGGAATCATGTCAACATTTGAATATTTAGCAGTGAAATACCCGTTGCAATGATGAGAAATCGCAATGGTTAGTTGACAACTATTACAAAATAAAAGCTCTTAATGATTCTTTATAGAGAATCATAACTACATGTTATGTCAAATGGACTAAAGTTATTTTTGATTTTGTTGGATAAAAAATTATATGATTTGCTAATAACATCAGTTTATTACGCAACATGGTTATCGAATACCGTGCAATTATGTCAAATACTTGAAAGAAATATCATAACTAGAGTTATGTTTATTTGACATGAAGTTGTTTCAAAATTCTCCATAGAGAATGATATTGATATGTCATTGATTACTACTACTTGTAGTTCATATATAATAAAAAACAAAAGTTTCTTGTGTGATTCTTTGAACACATTTAAAGCATAAATAGCTATAGGTTATCGATTTTTTGACATTATTTGGCATTCTAATAATCTACGTCATGTAGTTCAAAAGTTCTTAATGATTTTTCATTGGGAATCATTACTATAAATTATTGTGCAACAATATACAACTTTTGATTTTGTTGGATTAAAGTTTGGTTTGATTATCAATATCCATGGGATTATGTCAAAAAATTGACATAAAATACTATGATGAATTGGCATATAAAAACTTCAAGTTTTGAAATACTTCCATTTTCTTGAAGAAAATGATCACCAAATTGGTGTGATATAATCACGAAAATCCATTATCAGAGCTCAATATGAGAGCACATCAAAATTCGTGACAATGGTCATAAGAATTCTATGATAATCATAAACATGTGATTCTTTTAAAGACTCGCTACAATTAGTTGCACATGAAGTTGAAAATTTGTCAAATATAAGGCGAGTACAACTTCATATGGATGCTCATGAAGTAGCAATATGATAAAAAAAATTTCTAAAGTTAGTTAACGGTGTGGTATCCATTCACTAAAGTGAATACAGTTACATGTGATCGGAATGATCAATGTGTGTCATGGTCATAGAATTTTAAATATCAAAGTGTTTTTTAAGAACACGAGATGACACTAGCAATCATCGACTTCTATATGATCAAATGAACATGAGAGTTATTTTACACAATGTTTCTATTATTAACACGAGTTGTCACAATGAGTGACCAAATAATTAGTGACTAAAGAAAAATGACTATATACAATATGTCGTTATTTCACTTCAAAGACATTTATATATGTATTCAAGATTGTCATATTGTTGACATATTGTTGGTTCCTAAAGAGCTACTTCGATAGCTAATATAATTTGATCAAAAGGAACAACATTAAAGAGTAAATGATACGGTTTGGTTTCATTGTTGTATATGAACTATACAATGCAATGCAAAATGCACTTGAATCATATATGGTCATAACTGAAAGTTTATGAACCATGATTTTGTTATTATTGTTTGGCATGATCGGTTAGACCATCCTGAGTCCTTATGATGCAAAAGAGAATCCGTAGATTCTTCAAAGTAATGAGTTCTTAAGCTCTCATAAAATTTCAATTATTCACCAATTGCTAGCCAAGTGGGGACTCATTCTCTTAAATATCTAAAAATGATACAAGAGGATGTATGTGGCCTATACATCTAATATACCATTTAGTTATTTAAAACTGATGCATCGTCTAAATGGTCACATATCATGAATAGCGCAACATGAAGTTTGCGTCAAAAGTGGCTTAGCTAATATGATTGCGAGTATTCGTAAATGGTGGTGAACCTTAAAGCGCTTATTAAGCGTCTATTGCAAATTAAATGATTATGAGAGCAAAACTCTGCATTATATGTGTTGAGTTATGGATTCGCTGAGAGACTCAGCAAGTCTCTTCATCAGTGAGTCCCCAGCGAGTGGCTTCGTCAGCGATCTCTCAGCGATCTATATTATCTTCAAGTTAAAGATAAGATTCGATGACTCATTGCCTAGTTTTTGTAAGCTAGAAATTAGTGGGAAAATGAAAATAAGAATATTGGTCCCAAGACACGTGTTGATCAAGAAGATTGAAGACATGTGATCATGTACCAAAACGGTACCTGGGTCTTTCTCTTTCGTACCGGCTTTGGAAACAAACAAGATGAAGACAAAGAGCATTGCAGATCTGGGAGATCCACCAATAGATGGTTGACAACCTTGAGGTGTCAACATCTATTGGGTTGTCATGTGATTCCCATCTCTGCCTATATAAGGAATCACTTGACCTAGCCGCAACTCTTGTTGGTGTAGTTTTGCAATTGTCACTTTGTGTATTCTTTCTCTTGTTGTAGAACATTTAAGTTTTTGCGTGTGTCAAAAACTTAATAAGTATTTTCTTTTTCTTTGTAAACCAACCATGTATTCACTGTTTAATTAATATATACATATAGTTAAACGTGTTTACTTTCTTACCTTATATCTCTAGTTTAATCTGTGTTTGATCGTTGCAAACTTGGGACTTTCAGTTGGTATCAGAGCGGTGGTTCGATACACCGAATCTGATCTGAACAAGATCTTTTCTTTACTTTTTCTGCATCCAAAACTTTTCCTTCTTTTCGTTCTTAAAATCTTTCTCTATGACTGCAGTTCCTACTCTGGTTAATACCAGAGACTTTGGGTATGTCTCCATCCCTCCAAGATTCGAATCCCATGATTTTGGATCTTGGAAGGAAAGAATGCTACTGCATATTGTAGGAGTTGAACCTTACTTGATGACCATCTTAACCAAAGGTCCATATGTACCGATTCTGGTTACCAGGACACCAGGAGCCACCACTGATGCTCCTGAGATTGTCACTGAGCTTATTAAACCAGAAGTACAATGGACAGATGACGAGCGTAGGCTTGTCAATGTAGATGCTAGGTTAAGAAATCTCATTATCAATACTCTTCCTGATGACATTATGAAATCTGTCATCAAACTTTCCTCTGCTAAGAAGGTATGGGACAATCTTTGTACCAGATTCGATGGTACAGAAGATGTCCTTGCTACTAAAAAGATTGATCTGAAGCGTGCCTATGAAGGATTCTTTTCTCTTCCAAATGAGAATCTGGATGGCACTTACAATCGCTTCAAATGTCTGTTGAATGATATGACTAATGTTGGCATAGAGCATGATATGCTTGAAGTATGCCACAAGTTCATTGACAGCCTTCCAATTAAATGGCAAGGTTTAAGACAAATTCTTCTCACCACCAAGCAGCTTAAGATGCATGACTTGGAATCACTTTATGGCACTCTTCAATTTGAAGAGAGAGCCCTTGCTCAAAACTTAAGAGTGGAAGTTGAATCCAAGAGGCATGTTGGTTTATCTTCTTCTTCCTCTCTATCTAACATTTCTTATTCTCATGACCCTATTGCCCTGGTCTCTGCTGAAGTTGACTCCATCCATGTCAACAGCAGCTCTGCTACCCCATCTCATCTACAAGATCTTGTCAATGACCTCGATATTGAGGAGAGACAAGAAATGTTCTCAGACTTCATGCAATTTGCTCTCATCGCTGGGAAGAGATATTCCAAAAAATGGAATAGTCGCAAATCGACTTTCTCTCAAAAACCAGTGGTTGACAAATTGTAAGAAGAGTGTTGGAGATGTGGTCGTAAAGGCCACTACCAAAAAGAATGCAATGTTTCTATTCCTTCCACGCAGGCAGCGAAGCCCTCTTCTTTCTCCTCAGCAAAACCCTCCTCAGTAAAGCCTGCTGATGAATACAAAAAGAAGTACTACGAGCTTCGTGCTAAGATGGCTGACGTTGAGAAAGCTAAGCTTCCTGCCAAGAGTCTTGTTGCTGAACAATATGACTGGGCAGACTCTGATGACTCTGAAGCTGACGCAGAAGAGTATGGTGATGCCATTTGCCTTATGGCCCTCGCTGATGATCAAGCACTGACAAAAGATCAAGTCTATTCCAGTCAATGGGTGAATGTCACTCTCAAAAAGGTATGCAATTTTTCTTCTGCTTCTGAAGAAAGTAAGTCAGAAATTTTTGAGTCGCTTACTTGTGACATTCAGTTTGTTGAATTAATTCGTGCTGATCTTTAAACTAAGCTTAACTCAGTTAGTGCTGAGCTAAGTGATAAAAATGACAAGCTCAAGGACCTTAGAAATGTCCATGTTGATCTTGAGTCTCAAAAACTTCTTAATCACAATCTTCAGAAATCTAATGAAGATTTAAAAAATAAGGTCGCTGACCTTGAAAAAATTGTTATCTCATGGTCTAAAGCCTCCAAGCTTCATGACCAAATCTTCAGCAAGCTGATGCCTACTCAAATCAACGCCATTATTGGTGGAGATTATGAGACTACTGCCCTTGTTACCAATCACTTTGGTGACAGTCCTGCTGCTGAAGAAAGAACTCCTCCAAGTGCTGTTGCTTCTTGTGAAGAAATGATGAAGTATTACTTCACCAAAGGAGTAAAGGATTATCACTCCGAGCTTGATAATGTGTCATCTTTATCCAGCACTTCTTCGTCTTCTACCAAGTCTAAAACTAACTATTCTCCTAGTTTTGCTAAGACAATCTTCCCTGATCATCCCATCATTGATATGATGCCTAATGAAGGCAGAATTCAATATTCTTCTTCTCAAACCTTTGAATGAAATCCTTCAAGTGATGGTTACAAGCCTATCGCTCCTCAGCTGCTGGCTATTCAGTCTAAAGCATTTGAACCGTTCAAAAGGAGCAAGGTTGCTGTTCCATATGACTACAGTACTCCTCAACGAGCTGTACCTGTTAGTCAATCTGTTAAGTCTTCCATTCCTTCTGTAGTTGCTGAAAGTCTTGCGCCTCAGCTCTCACCCTCCTCTTCAAATTCTTCTCATGCTGGCAGAAAGGCTGCTATGCATGGTCATTTAATGAACAGGAGAAATAAGTTCGCTGACGCTCGCTATCAGCAACCCAACTCCATTTATATTCCTAAGGGAACCCCTCTCTCCCAGCACTTCAGACCTGTTCAGCAGGTCAGACCTTCTCAATTAGAAGGACAGCAAGCTGGAAAATCCCCTTTGGAGACTCAGCATTTCAGACCTGCTTAGTAGATTAGACCTTCTCAACAAGGAGGTCAGCGAATTGCTCAGATTCACCTTGATCCTTCCTCTTCAAATGCTCACTCTAAGGACAAATCCATTCTTGGTCTTGTTCCAAAGTCTGTTCCTTTACTGCATCAAAAGAAGTCTCCATCTCTTAAATCAAAAAGGAAAAAGGCCTCTTCTACGGCATCAACTGCCTTTAATAATCCTGAAATTTGTGAGCTGACCAAACGTGTTAACGACCTATCCTCATAGCTTAAGGATTTTCTGACTCTAAATCAGACCAGTAATAGAAAGTGTTATCTTTCTGGTGAAAGAGGACACATTGCTGCTGACTGCACTGACAACAACTCCAAGAATCCTCCTGAAATTGTCATTCAACCAAATCCCTCTTCATCTCCTGCTCTCCTACTTCTGCTATCAACATGCAAGCTCCTCTTGCAGAATCCAACATGAATTCGAATAATAATTTTGTTTTAAATGAAAGCAATATTGTTGAATTCATTGCCTTTCAACAAATCTCCCTTCCCTTCTCTCAAGAGATTATTTCCAATGGTACTAACGGGATCCTTGTAGAATATGGAAATAATAATCAAGTTGGCAGCTTGGTTATTCTTGACACTGGAAACTCTGTCAATCAAGGAGATACTGTTGAAGCCATGAGTTCCATGCCTCCGTCCAATCAACTGACTGAAACACTTTCAGCTGATGAAACTGTTAATACTTCAGTCACTCCCTCTCTTTCCACTGATGATGATTCTTTTCTTCTCTCTCATTCTTCCTCTACTGATAATGACATCAGTAGGGATCCCTATAATTCAACCTAAATCCTTCTATTGTTATCCATGTAGGCCTCGCAAGGAAAAGAAGTGTGTTATTTGGATAGTGGATGTTCAAAACACATGACTGGATCCAAGGACCTGCTGGATAACTTTGTGGAGACTGATGGTCCCACAGTAGTGTTTGGTGACAACTCAACTGACCAAACTGAAGGATATGGATCTATCTCTAATGGGCTAATAAAGTTCACAAAGGTTGCCTATGTGAATGGTTTAAAACACAACCTTATCAGTATCAGTCAACTGTGCGATGCTGACTATAAAGTCATTCTTGACAAGCATCAAGGCACAGTTGTAAATATTGACAAAGAGGTAGTCTTAATAGCTCGTAGAAAGAGAGACATCTATTTGGTTGATTTCACTCCTGTTAAAACTGACAGCGAAACTTGTTTCTTTTCTAAAGTTGTATCTCAAATCAATTGGTTATGGCATAAGCGTATGTCGCATGTCAACTTCAAAACCATCAACTCTCTTGCCAAGAAAAATCTTGTTCGAGGCCTTCCTCCTCTCACTTATGAGAAGGACAGGCTCTGTGGTGCCTGTGAAAAGGGTAAAAGCCACCGAGCCACCTTCAAAACTAAACATGCCAACTCAATAAATGGTTGCTTCCATCTTCTTCATATGGATCTTTTTGGTCTTGTAAATGTTCAAAGCCTAAAAGGAAGCAGATATACTCTAGTTATTGTGGATGAATATTCACGATATACCTGGAACATATTTCTGCATTCTAAGAGTGAGGCTGCTGAGGAAATTATCAATTTTATCAAGAAGATGGAAAACCTCAACAACATTCGTGTTAAAGAACTCAGAAGTGATCATGACACTAAGTTCAGAAACCACACTCTTGAAAGTTTTTGTGTTGATCAAGGGATAGCACAAAACTTTTCTTCTGTTCGTACCCCTGAGTAAAATGGTGTAGCTGAAAGAAGAAATAGAACTCTTATTGAGGCTGCTAGGTCTATGCTCAGTGAATCCTATCTTCCTTTAAAATTTTGGGCAGAAGCAGTTAATACTGCTTGTCACACTCAAAATAGGTGTCTTATTGTCAAACGACATGATAAGACTGCCTATGAAATTCTTAATGGCAAGAAACCCCAATCTGGGTATTTCCATGTTTTTGGTTGCCCCATCTTTATTCTTAATAATAGGGATCACTTAGGAAAATTCGATCCCAAGGCTGATGATGGCTACTTTTTGGGATACTCCTCTATTAGCAAAGCTTTCAGAGTGTTCAACACTCGCACTCAAAAGGTTGATGAATCAATTCACGTTACTTTTGATGAAAGCTATTCAGCTCTAAGTGATCTTCCCAAACAATCATCTGCTGATGAAATTCTCAGCGACCTCGCTGATCCTCCTGAAATGTCGGCTACTCAATCAGTCGCTGACATTCCATCTACTGAACCATCTTTGAATGTGTCTCCAAGTATTGACCACATCGCTTCTCATATCTATTCTATAGATCCAGTAGAACCTCTTCTTAGGTCAATACAAAAGAACTCCATCGGCAATTCTTCTCTTGAAGAAGTTCAAGAAACTGACAGTATCACTGATGATGTCTTCCATGATGCCTCAGCGAACCCTGATTTAGGAGACGTTGAGGATGACATTCCTCAGCAGGAAGAACCTGTCAGTGACCCTCCTGTCAGCAATCCTGAACCAACCTTAACTGTTGATCTCTCTAGCTATCCAATAGTTACTGGTGATCCTATCTCCACCTCATCTTCTGCGCCTACCTACTCTTCCATTCATTCTCCTGCACTCAAATGGACTGCTGACCACCCACTTAACCATGTAATTGGTAATCCAACCAATGGTGTCCAAACCAGATCAGCGACAAGTAATACTTGTCTCTATGTCAATTTTCTTTCTCAAATTGTTCCTTCTAACATTGGGATGCAATGGCTGATCCCTCTTGGGTTGAAGCCATGCAAGAGGAACTTACCCAATTTGAAAGAAATCATGTTTGGTTTCTAGTTCGTCCTCCATGTAAGGAACCCATTGGTACTCGATGGGTTTATAGGAACAAAATGGATGAAGCTGGTGTTTTTGTTCGCAACAAAGCCAGACTGGTGGCACAAGGGTATACTCAAGCTGAAGGCATTGACTATGATGAAACCTTTGCCCCAGTCACTCGTCTTGAGGCTATTCGCCTCTTTCTCGCTCACGCTGCTTATAAAGCCTTCATTGTCTATCAAATGGACGTCAAGAGTGCCTTTCTAAATAGTGCTCTTGAAGAAGTCTATGTCAAGCAGCCTCCTGGTTTTGAGGATCCAAAACATCCTCATTATGTCTAAAAGCTCAATAAAGCTCTTTATGGTCTCAAACAGGCTCCCAGATCCTGGTATGATACCCTCTCTTCCTTTCTTTTAGAACATGGCTTTCATAGAGGAACCATAGATAACACTCTCTTTATTTAGAAAGAGAAAGCTCATGCTTTGTATGTTCAAATATATGTCGATGACATAATCTTTGGTTCCCTTTCTTCTAAGCTGTGTAAGAAGTTTAGTACTCTTATGTCAAGTACGTTTGAGATGAGTATGATGGGTGAGTTAACCTTCTTCTTAGGTTTAAAAGTTAAGCAACTTCCCATAGGAATTTTCATCAATCAAGAAAAGTATATTAGGGATATGTTGCATAAATTTGACTTTACCCATGTCACTCCCAAACGTACTCCTATGTCTCCTCCCAATAACCTTCATGATGATCCAGATGGGAAGCATGTGAATTCCACTTACTATAGAGGCATGATTGGGTCACTCATGTATCTTACAGCGAGTCGCCCTGACATTATGTTCCCCACATGTCTCTGTGCTCGCTATTAGGCCCCTCCACGTGAGTCTCACCTCCTCGCTGTAAAGCGAATCTTCAAATATCTTAAAGGTACACCCACCTTGGGTCTTTGGTACCCTAGAGATTCCAACTTTGATCTTGTTGGCTTCTCTGATTCTAACTATGCTGGATGCATGCTTGATCGCAAAAGCACCAGTGGTGGTTGCCAATTGCTGGGAGGAAGACTAACTAGTTGGACCAGCAAAAAGCAACATATTGTCTCCATCTCCACAGCTGAGGCAAAATATGTCTCTGCAGCGAGTTACTGTGCCCAAATGCTCTGAATGAAGCATCAACTCGCTGATTACGATATGGAATACTCTAAAATTCAATCATGTGTGATAATACAAGTGCTATTGCTATTACACACAATCCTGTTCAACACTCCAAAACCAAGCATATTGATATTCGATATCACTTCATTCGTGATCATGTCATGAAGGGAGATGTTGAAATCTATTTCATTCCAACTGATGATCAACTAGCTGACATCTTTACTAAACCCTTGGATGAAACTAGATTCAAACTGCTTGTAAGCAAGTTGGGAATGCTGAATGGAGAATCAGCGACATGATTGTCATGTCTGCTACTCAGCGAGTGAGTTTGTCTTACTTGCTGATCCATGTTGCTTTGGGAAAAAGCAAAACATAGGCAATGGAAAGCCAAAAGTTTCCATCTAGTCCAATAGCAAATGGTTATTGGTAAAGACTTCTAAAATCCGTTGATCCCTGTTGCTTTTGGAAAAAGCAAAACAAAGGCAATGGATATTCAGAAGTTTCCATCTAGTCCAATAGCAAACGGTTATTGGTAAAGACTTCTAAAATCCGTTGATCCTTGTTGCTTTAGGAAAAAGCAAAATAAAAGCAATGAAGAGCTAAAAGTCTTCATCTAGTCCATCAGCAAACGGCTGTTGGTAAAGACTTATAAAATCCGTTGATGGCTGACAATTTGTCAAAACTTGTTTTATCAGCGACCTTATGTTAGTCATAAGATCGCTAACCCTCTTACTCCAAAATTATGTCTCAGTACCAAATTAAATCCTTTTCTTAAAAAGAGGTGCTGAAGCATTTTATAAATAAAATATTATCAAACATATCTTTTCGATATTAAATAAAACATAGGACTACATCTGAAACTAACTATTTCAGATGCAACTATGTTGGTGACGTGGCACTCTTGTGAACCATATGTTTTATAATTCAAAACTAAAATTCACCCACTTGTTTTTCTTGAGTACGTCACCCGTCCACTTGAGGCTGCTACTGTGCATCTGACTGACTGGCTGGCTCTGTCAGACACATACGGCGTACACTCGAGTACTTGTGAATAAACCTTTCTTTATACGTTACTCACAAATATTTCTTTTATATATATATATTTTTTTATATACGTATATATTTGACAGTTGTTAAAAAACAGTTGTCCCACAGTTTGAAAACGAGGAGAGAGAGAAAACCTTTTGTCTTTTCATTTGACCAATCGTGGTCCATCACCATACCCTATATATACAAACTCATACTCATTTTTCAACTTTCACGCTATCTTTCAACTATTCATCTTCTCTCAAATCTCTCAAATCTCTCAAATCTCTCAAATCTTTATCTCCTTCTTTTGATCTTTTCATCTTCTAATCTCCATACTAAATCTCTTCAATGGCCTCCCCATCTGAAACTCCATCTGCTTCTGCCGCCACTGAACAAATCTCTAAATCTTATCTAAACTCTCTTTCTTATTCTCCTTCTTCCAATGTTATCAAATCTTCCAAAATCTCTTTTGCTGCATCGGAAATGGTTGTTAAACCCAATAACCATCTCGGCTCGTCTGACGTACCAAAAGGTACAAAAGGATATAAGCCAATGCTGGATTTCATCCATGCATCCACTGCCAGTCGATGTATTATGGCTGATCCTGAGAAGATCTTTGTTCATCTTCTTAGAGAATTTTGGTGGACGTGTAATTATAATGATGAAACTAAGTCCATCAGTGGTACAGTTAGGGAAAGGACGAAAACCATCACTATTACTCCGACGTCCCTGCGCCAAACTTTTGGATTTCCTCAAGAAACCGATGAGAATAAATTTGTGGAGCCTTCTACTGAAAGTGAATGGAAAGCATGGCTGCCATCGATTGGGTTCAACTATAACCTAAAGAACCCTCCAGCAACGATCCCCAGCAATCCTCTAAAGCAAAATCTTCCAGGGATCTGGAGAGTTCTCTTCACCCACGTAATCCAATGTATGGGTGGTAACTCAGGCTCATATAATCAGGCATCCACAACCTCCATGCCCATCATTCATGCTCTTGCTGAAGGGAGATTTGTAGATTATGGGCTGCTGATTTTCAATGATATGAAGCACAAGATCTCCATTAACAATAGATCACACACTGTACCCTTCGTGAGATTATTCTCTGTGATCTTTAAAGAAGTGCTTGGTGATGCATATGCGCTGCCGGAAGCCTCAGTGATTCCAATAGCAAGAGTTGGGAACAACATATACAAGCAGCCAGCTGAGCATCTTGTTACAAGGCTCACCTCACACATGAAAGAGGTACTTTTTTCTTTAAACTCTTCTTTATACCCGAAAGATAGCGACTGGGAGGCAACACTTCTCTCTAATGAAGTGGCTAGTATGGTCGCTGTGGATGCCGAAATGCCTTCAGAGGCTGGCTCGCTGGAAAACCCCCCAGCGACCTCCAAAGCCTCCAAACAAGCCAAAAGAAAATCTAAGGCAGCATCCCCAACTCAAGATATTCAATCTTCACCCTCTGCTGTCGTCCCAAAATGGAAGCGGAGTAATCCAAAGGGCAACCCAAAGGTTAGCACGTCCTCAATGCCCAAGGACATTAGTACCCAAACCACCCCATCAGCAACCTCCCAACAGGTTGTTGACGAGTTAAATGGGAACAGCAGGCAGCCACCTCAAATTTCTGTAGGAGAGGTTGGTGAAGATATTGGGTCACCCCAACCCATTAGAGGTCTAAGTCCAACTCCGAACCAATAAAATATTCCTTTTTCTCCTCAAATACCTTCTGAGTCGTTGACAGTAGCCAGATCATAGGTGATGCTAGAGTCAACACATTCTACGACCGATGATGTCTTAGTGGAACAACACACTGAGGCTGAGGCACCAGGTTTCTTTAACCCCTCTTCTATTTCTGTCTTGGAAACTGCTCTTGCAGGGACTGAGACAAGTCTTTTTGATAACATATTTGATGAAGAGGCAGCCAACGAGTTTGACCCTTTGGATGATGATGCTGAAATAACACTCGCTGCTGCTGAAGAAAATGAAGAAGATATGAATATTGGTGGATTCTTACCTGAAGATTTGGGATATGTGTTGATTTCTTCCCCACAAACTCATTTTGATGATGTCCCAGAATCTAATTATGATATGCCTTCTCTTCCCAGATTCTCTCCAAAGCCTACTGTTGATTTGGAGCTTGATGCTCACTTTGGAAATTTTGAGGTTGAACTTGATAATGCTGAGCTTCAAAAGAGAATTATGCTTTGCAAATTGACAAAAATGAAGCCAGCAGTCTACGTTGAAGTTGAAGAGTTAGATGATGAAATTATCATGGAAGTATCACCATTTCACCATCCAGACTTCTTTGGTCTTCCATGTTGTAAATACCCAGTGTCACTAAAGGACTTGAAAGTGCCTTCTCCAAAAGAACCGACCACTGCCTTCACCGTTGTTAATCTGCCTGGTTTGGATTATGTGGAGACCTACCAGTTGCAAGAAATCTTGAGAAGGTTGCAAGTATTCCAAAGTCAAGGGAATAGACATGGCTACTTATATGCATGGTTAGTTGACAAAGTGGCTGAGCTTAATTTGGGAGCATGGGCAAAGTTTGGTGAGTTGGTCGCTGGGAACAATACATTGCAAGATGAGCTAGCTGAACTTAAAGACAATATATTTGGCATCAAGAAAGCTCATCGTGCAAGCGAGCTAACCCACGAGCGCCTTCTTCGTCAAAATCAAACCTTATTGGATGCCAGCATGAAGAGGGTTAGTATCTCAAACACTTCTATCTCAGCATCTCTTGAAAATTTGAAAATTGAATTTTTGAAATCTAACTTGGCCACTGAGGTGCCTGGTCTTATTTCATCGCTACATCAACTCTCTCAATCAAACATTCTCTTCACTACCCATCTAAATCAACTCAATAATACCGTCTCCACTTTCTCAAAACATCAAGATGATTTTCTCACCACTCTTACTAAGGAAATCTCTTCTTTAAAACCACAATCTTCTTAATCTGCTGCCACTTCTGATGATAGAACTCTTAAACTTGAAAAAGAAGTTGGTGAGCTTAAAGGTATGATGCATGAGATGTTGGGCCTCCTTAAATCTAAGGTGGAAGTCGCTGATACTTCAGCTACTTCCAAGGGGGAGAAAATTGCAAAGGAGGTTCCAACAAATACAACTCAAGAAAATGAACCAGCTGAGAGGGTCGTTGAATCGACAGCTGAGGTTCATACAGAAAATGTTGTTCCCCAACATGTTGAAGCTAATGTTGAGGGGGAGCAAGCTGATGAGGAATTTGCTAAGAAACCCGCTGAGGGGGTGCTAGCGAATGTTGAAGAGGTAGTTGCTGAGGGTAGTGTGCTAGCGAGACCAATCAATGTCTCAATTTTTAAGCCCACTGATGCATTTCATGCTTCCCTGGTGAAAAAGTTCCAAGAAAAGAATAAGGGAAAGGCTGAAATGGTCTCTCAAAGCAAGCCACCAAAAGTTCCCTCCTCAGCAAGGGAACAACAACAAAAGTTGATGTCTGGTGCCTTCCCTAAGTCTTCATCAGCACCTAAAACAACTGCTGAATTGACACCAACTGAGATCGTTCTTCAAGAAGAACAAAAGAAGAAGAAAATCCAAGAAGAAATTTCTCAGAAATTTATAAGCGAGCAGGTTGTGAATGAGGAGCTTAAAGATGCTGATGATGAAACTAAAAGGTTGGCTCAGCAAGCTGGTGGTTTGGAAGCCTTAAGGAAGAAAGAAGAAGAATTCTTCGCTGAAAGGCAGAAAAGCATTGAAGAGGCTCGCCATACTTATCTTGGTTCGAGAAACGTCAAACAGAGAAAGGAAGAGATCTTGTGGGTCAAGCCATCTCTCACTCAACAAGGCATGAATCTTCAAATGCAAAGAAAAGGTGTGCCCAAGATGTTCACTCTGAAGAATGTCAAAACTGATACTCTTGGGCCCACTGAATGGATCGAGATCTACAAGCTGATAAAGGATAATAAGACTGCTGTGTATGATCCATTGCTGAAGATGGTTGGCGACCAGATCAAGCAGACAAGGAGATTGGAAAAGAAGCACAAGGTTGAAGACTCCTTGCTCAGCGCTGCCAGACATCCATATCCTCCTCCTCCTCCTCCTCAGCAACCTAGAAGTGGTGTCAAGAGGATAGCTTCTGGTCAGGTTACTTCCTGCCTCCCCACTATGCTTAGAGCTTTACCAAAGTCTGATATTGGGGAGGAACCATCGCTCAACCTTCGCATGCCTTCAAGAATATTGTTCATGGAAGGTTTGTATAGTGAAGATTTGGGAGGTTTCTGTTTTTTCAATGTTCATGGTCATGAACTCTTCTTCAGGACCAGTGAAATTCTCATCGCTTCCTCTGGATTTCTTGTTAAATTAAGAAAGTATTGCTCAAGGACTTCAAACAATCCCAGATTCATCAAGCTGATTGATAAAGAGTTGATGAAGCCTGAAAGACAAAAAGATAAGGCCTTCATTGAAGCAAAGCAAGAATCTGCGTGGGAGTAGATAAATATTTGTAACTTTACTTTGCTGTATTTGTAAATTGTTTGTCATATAAAATCAGCATTGTACCAAAAATCTCTTGTTAAATACTTGTTAGTGCAAGTCTTTTACTCAGCTAAGTCTCCTCAGCGAATAGGGGGAGATTGTTGAGTTATGGATTCGCTGAGAGACTCAGCAAGTCTCTTCATCAGTGAGTCCCCAGCGAGTGGCTTCGTCAGCGATCTCTCAGCGATCAATATTATCTTCAAGTTAAAGATAAGATTCAATGACTCATTGCCTAGTTTTTGTAAGTCAGAAATTAGCGGGAAAATGAAAATAAGAATATTGGTCCCAAGACACGTGTTGATCAAGAAGATTGAAGACATGTGATCATGTACCAAAACGGTAACTGGGTCTTTCTCTTTTATACTGGATTTGGAAACAAACAAGATGAAGACAGAGAGCCCTGCAGATCTGGGAGATCCACCAATAGATGGTTGACAACCTTGAGGTGTCAACATCTATTAGGTTGTCATGTGATTCCCATCTCTGCCTATATAAGGAATCACTTGACCTAGCCACAACTCTTGTTGGTGTAGTTCTACAATTGTCACTTTGTGTGTTCTTTCTCTTATTGTAGAACATTTAAGTTTTTGCGTGTGTCAAAAATTAATAAGTATTTTCTTTTTCTTCTTCTTTGTAAACCAACCATGTATTCACTGTTTAATTAATATATACATATAGTTAAACGTGTTTACTTTCTTACCTTATATCTCTAGTTTAATCTGTGTTTGATCGTTGCAAACTTGGGACTTTCAATATGTTTGGGCAAAGTCATTATACAATATGTTCTTGTGAGGTACAAAACTTGAGATACGTTGGCTAAAATAGCAAGATGAGCAATGTTACCGAATATTTGAAGCCTCTTATTGTGCACAAAGTTATGGACATGAAATGCATACATAAGAATGTGTAACATACTCTATATAAGTCGGTCTTTGCTAAAGCTAATTGATATATTAATGTTTAAGGCGCAAATGATGCTACAATAGATTTTCGCAAAGACCTAATGTATTTCTCCCATGGTTGATAATATTATCGGTAAATTTGAATGTCGTGATATACAAATAGTTATTTGTATCTCTTTGCTATCATTAAAGCCCGCAAATGGCTTAAAGTTTCACATGGATATAAAATGCGAGGAGCATGTATCATATTTTTAATGATCAACATATATATGAATGGTTCTTATAAACAATATTGATTTTGAGATTATTATGTCATTATTTGGAGAAACAAGATATGTGTATGGCAAAATTGCCCGCATGCAATATCATCGATTACATATTGATATCATTATGTTTTAACGAGGCATAATTTTGCTAATTGCACATCCAAGGGGGAAATTTATAGATTATTAAAGAATGGATGATCCAAATTCATATAAGTGAATCTCATGAAAAGATTGATATAATACAACTTAGTGTTGTGTTATCTCGAAAATTGAGCATTTATTGAATGAGACTTTTGTCAACTTATGAAACTATATTGACTAAAGATCAAAGAGATTCAATATTGACAAAGCTTACTCATTAAGCTTTTATCGGTCTTGAGCCGCAAATGAGATTTTGATGTATCTTGTTATGTACTCATAAAGTACTAATCAATACAAGGCTTGCAATCTACACACCAACATTGGAAGAAACTCACGACATATTTCAGTACATGATATTAAAAGAGTTCAATGTCAAAGATGGTTGAATATATTGCTTGATCCGCTCAAAGGATCGTCATAAACAATTTAAGTTATTTTCACAAATGGTGACGCTACAACTTTTATGGCGGTTTAGCAATCATCAACAGCTACATCATCAAGTTATGAAGATGATCATGATCAAAGAACAATGATGAAGATGCCCAAAAAGAATGTGTTTTGGGAAGAAATATCCAATAGTATCATTTGAAGATAATGTGGTGTATATAGATCAAGCTCAAACAATGATAGATTCAATCTCAACATATGATCAACAAATTTGGCATATTATTGAGTCATTTGTATACAAGTTCGACATTTGATATTTTGAAGACGGATATTCAAATGAGGGAGAGTATTATACGCGCTGCACTCTTTTTCCCTTCAACGAGTTTTTATCCCACTGGGTTTTCTTGGTAAGGTTTATAATGAGGCAGCAAACAACATATATACGTATAATAAAGTGTGAATATCCTAGGGGGAGTATTGTAATATTAAATAAAGTATGGATATTCACTTCCATATTTATGTAATTGTATCTTCTCTAGAACCTTCTTAAAGAGCCTATATATACAAGGCTATATTGTAACCCTAATGACTCTCTCATTAATAAGATTACATCTTCTTCTCTCTCAATTCTTTTCTCCATATTATAACAATTTGGTTCTAAACTGTGAAATTTTTAGCAATGAGAAAATCATACTTTCTCTTTTGCAAAATTTGTTTGATAATTGTATAATATCAATTTTTTTATGGACGAGATATATTGTCTATCTTCATAAGTCTCGAAATAAGTGTTTACTTTGCAATTTTAAGCTGCCTTAAATCATTTAAAATTAATATAAAATAGTATTAGCAAACATAGTGTAATAATGAAGGATGCACATGTTTTTTTCTTGAATCCTAATCATATCGGGGTACCATACTAAGTCTTGGTATTGAAAAAATCCCAAAATACCGAGAATTACTAGTCCCATATTGATATCAGTCATATTGGAACGAGATCAATACCATAGTTGAATGATTTTTGGATCTTCAATAATTAGTTTGTTTCTTGAATTTCCAAATTGCGTACTTTATTAATTAATTTACTTTTAACTAAAGATAAACTAATTCGCATAAATTGTAATCCTTAGCCTTTAGCTCTTGCGATATGTTTGTATCATGATCCATTTGACTTATAGGTTGTGGTCCACATATTTGTAATTCAACAACTTGTGGATTATAGTCCCATAACTAGATTTTAGACCCGTGTCTAACACTAGAAACGGGGTTTACGATATAATCAATATTAGATCGTTATACATTTAGTTCATAATAGCTTATAATTTTGAGATATAAGATTCTAAGTGTTATACTTTATAAATTGTAGTACAATAATCACAGTTAAAATTAGGGGTTTTCATCAAATCGTCAAAACCGGACCAAACTGGGGTACCTGGATTGGTTTGGTCGGATTGAGTTGTTAAAACCTGGTCTGACGTTTTAATTTTTGAAAAACTGGGTTCCTTGGTCCGGTTACAGTTTGAGCAAAACGTAAACCGTCAAAAACCGGACCGGACCAAGAGATATATATGTATATATATAATATATTTACTTCACATATTTATCAACTTTTACCGAGGATATTCTACTTACATATTTTAGTATTATGCGCAATATATTATCAGGTATTTTAGTTTAGATATATTATAAAAAAAAAAATTTGATAGACAATTATAAGATATTCTAATAAACATTTATTTATATTATATAAATCTAATTTTTCTTTCATTCTTTCCTATTTTAGTTTATCCTTTTATTTTTTTCATCTTCATTACTCCACTATTTTTCACTCAAAGATCAAAATTATTAGACTCGAGTCCTTCATCACCTTTAATATTTCATATTTTGTGAGTATGAAACACAATATAATTGTAACTTTATTAGTGTTTTTATTAATAATATTAAGATCATAATGTTCATGTATTTATTTGAGTAATAAAAGAAAGAAAAAATATATATACGGAATATATATGCATAAAATTATTTGGGGATAAAAATGAAAAAAAGAAATCACAAAACCGTTGAACCGGTCAAACCGGACCGACTTACATGGTTTGGTTTGGTCCGGTTTGACAACACACCTGGTCCGGTTTGGTTTGAAATAAGTTGAAACCGCGAATCCTGGTTTGGTTTGAGATTTAGTCAAAACCGGACCAAACCGGACCACGAACACCCCAAGTTAAAATGTAAATATACTTGTAATCCTATACTTAACATTCAAGTATATGTATTTGATCATGATGCAGGACATAACACGAATAGGTCTATTATCAATCACATGTCCTATGATAATTAGATAACAATTAGGATTGTTTTCATATTCTTTGATAACAATTAAAACTGTTGATTTGAGTGACAATTATAACTTTAAAAAACTAAATATATAAATATTGTCGTTCTAAAAAAGAATTATCATGTTGATTATTAAAAATAAATATATATATATATATAAAACTTCTCAAGTTGATGGTTAAAAATATATATGAGTTGAATTTTCAGGGCTCAAAAGTATAAATTATTGATGTAAATTAATGAGACTTTTTTTCTACAAATTAATATAAATATTAATATAATAATATATTTGGATAATGATTATTAAGATTTTTAATTTATAGTTAATCTAAATGATGACATAAGCGAGAGTCAATTTGATAAAATTAAGTAACTTGATTGGTTAATAAGTAATTAGTTCAACTGTCTTATAGTATATATTAAGATAATGATATAGGCCGTAACACGAATAGGTGTATTTTCAATCACCTGTCTTATGATAATTATATTCAATTAGAATTGTTTTCATATTCTTTGATAACAATTAGGACTCTATTTGAGTGACAATTGTAACATTAAATATATAAATATTGTCGTTCTAAAAAAACAAAAAAAATAAAAACTCTCAATTTGATGGTTACATATAATTATATATATATATAAGTTTTAAAGTTGATGGTTAAAAATAAAAATAAATTAAGTATTCAGGGTTAAAAAGTGTAAATTATTGATGGAAAACAAAAAAGTGTAAATTAATGAGGCTTTTTCAACAAATTAAAATAAATAGTAATATAATAATACATTTGGATAATGATCATTAGGATTTTTAATTTATAGTTAATCCAAATGATGACATAAACGAAAATCAATTTGATAAAATTGAGCGATTTGATTGGTTAATAAGTCATTAGTTTAACTGTCTTATAGTATATATTAAGATTAAGATGGACACCCGGTAAATATGTGCAAGTGTAACATTAAGTTTGTGCTTAACATAATTGCCTTCTTAAAGAATTCACATAAACTAAAACGTATTACTAGCATAGTATATCCACACAATGCAACGGAATAAGTCTTTTTTATTGTCTTCATCATAGTTTAACCTAACAAACGAACGTACATGAATACTTAAACAAACATGAGCTCAAACGAATGATTACTTGTTAATTAAGAAAAAGATAGTTTTCATTCCGCCCATTTAAAAAAATTAAATGAATATGAAAATACACAACGAAAAATGTAGAAATTTGAGTAAATATTTTAGGAATCATATACTAAGCTATAAGGTATTAAATCTAAATCTTTGATAATATTTTTGCTACTATAAGTTAGATACTTGTCAATGTGTTGGCGACCCATTGCTTATGTTTTAGACATTAGGAAAATCTATCAGAGTTTGAATTTCACTTCCGAATGTTATTTTATTAGGATCTGGTATTTTACAAGTTATTTTATTTTATTTAATATATTGCCGTTTTAAAAGAAAATTACCGCTAACATTATATAAGTACCAAATTAAACTGTAGAAACTTAATGTTCGTTGTATGATGTTATTAGCGGAAAAAGCTAATGACAAGATTATGTTGGGTATGATACTAGTTAAGAAAATTTTAAAAATTTTAGTGACCGTTAATTTCAAAAGGGTTATGTTAGTTTCTAAAAATGGCATGGAAAAACTATGATAGATAAGATGTTGCATGTTAATACGTACCATGTTAAATTGCTATATGCTTTCTTTCTTCTTTGAAGGTGGTCCATTCAAAGCAATAAAGGACCAACAATGAAGCAAATATATAGTTCGTTAATTCAAGGTCGACGCCTTTATACGTGGTGACCCATCAATGTGGATGATACCATCCGACAATCTTCACGAGTCAAAGTACTTAATGTCGAGATAGCGAGTATGCTTTGGTAAATTTTCGTCACAATGACTACTTACCTTCTACGTACTAAAAGGATTCAAGAAAGGCGTGTTGTCGAATTAAGATCATGTCTTAAGTTGGTCTTAATTTGTCGTGGTCACAACAACATTTGTTCCCTAAGCTTTCACTATCAAAATTGTATTCTTGTAGAATGCATCAAAAACCACTTAGTGGCTTATTTTACCAACAATTTCCATATTTAGTTGGGCACATTTTGGAATTGGTCCATTTGAGAATTGACAATCTGTCGTCACCTTGATAATGAAAGATTTATGGGTACAAAGTGAGCTAGAAAATGCATCTCTATTGTATTTTAACGAAATCATAAAATATGTAGTTCTAATTGTACATTGACACTAATTTGATAACTTACGCCCTTCTTTTAATTGTACATTGAGACTGATATTCCCTTCGTCTCTTATTAAATGTCCAATTTTGATTTATCACGCCTTTTGGCTTCAACTTCGACCATAAATGTTTTTATTTGTATTATCGAAATTTCCTATTTTTCAAATTTTTGAATATTCAACTTCGAACACCCCTAACTAGATGTATCCATCATGAACCCAGCTTCGTTCTCACTAGCGCGCATGGCCACAAAATTCTTAGTCCCAACATTGATGACTTAAAGCATCCTAATAACAAATTAAAGCTTTCCACCAAAAGGTTTTATCAAAAAGCTTTTCAATAAGCTTTTACTCCGATGGAGAAATTCTTGAAAAAGCAACTCTTTTAAGGAAAGTGGTAATTTGGTTCTCTACAAAAGCTAGTCAATAATAAAATATACTCGTAATAATAACATAATATAACGACGGTAAATGTTATCAACAATAAACCCGATAAGTAAAGCCCCGGGTTAAGACTATAAATTCTTAAGTTGCCGAATAAAATATTTAGACATACTTAAAAAAATAATAACTAACATTTATGGAATTATTGAAATATAAATAAAGTGTATGACAATGATATTCAATCATTTAAACCTTAATAAATAAATCCAAGTAAGGTATAGGTTTCTATAAGTTAGTAAATAGTTAGATATTATACTACAATTAGATAACTTAAAAAAAAAAAAGAAAAAAAAAAGAAATCTATTGTTACATGTGTTTCTTTGACAAAAGGCAAATAAGGGTTTTAATTAATTTGTTATATGTCGTCAATTGTGAACATGAGTATGTTAGTACGTCTGTATGTGGCCTTTCAAACACAGTAGATTAAAAATGTTTCAATAACAGTAGGTAAAGTTTGTACATATAGGTTCAAAAGTCTAAAACTTATCGGTTCAATAGGTATAGGTACAATAGGAAGAGTGGGTCTGGCTCTTTAGCACCCTTTGAGCCTCCTCATGACCGGCCCTGATTTGGTTCAAAGACTTGCAACGTTCGTTAAATAACTTGATTTGCTGGCGGTTATGATGCAATATAGAATTATAGATTGACATTTTGTCTATTTAACATATGAAAAGTAAAAATGTTAATTATTTAACATATGGAAACTTGAAAATGTAGTATATATGTTAAATTATACTAAGTGTCTTGGCAAGTAGACAATTTTTTTTACTGTAATCGTTTTTACTCATATATATGATGTTTTCATCATATAACTTATCCTTTTTTTTCACCTTCAAAGTTTGCTCAATAAATTACAAAGTCGTTCATCACGCGAAGCGTTAACCCAGTGACATATACTTCTGTTAACATAAATTTGAAGAAAAAAAAAATTCTTCCAAATTTGACCCGTTTCACATTTTAATCCTGGCATTTGAATTAAACATTTGTCTGTGCTTCATTTTTAATTTTAGCCCTAAAAGCTAAAACTAATATTTATAACAAACTACCGTTATAAAACAATGCTACGTGCATATGTTATTTCTTTGCAATTACATCTACATACCAAGTAACAAAGTCAGTTCACTTATTCTCATAAGTTATTTCTTCCTTTAAAGTAATTCCTAGTGATAACTCTAGAATCAATAAATGCAATAGCCTTCCTAACAAAAATATTTACTTACACAAACTACGAGATTCAAAATACAACTGTTGTACATGACTCATAAACATAACCACGTTAGTTTGAAATATCTGCAATATTTATACTGCTGAGATACACTGCAACGTAAAACTGGATACTGTAATTTATGATATTAGAAAATGACGTTATTTAGGTCACTGCTCACGTGCAGCTGTTTGAGTTGTCCAGATAACATTTTATAAATTAAAACTGAACATTGTAAGTTAAGATATTACAACAATTCCGTTGATTAAATCAGCTCCAACTAATTCAGTCTGAAATATAATAAGGATAGTAACCCATTGAACTCAACTGAGAATGGTCTGCACAAAAGATTGCAAAGAATGACACATAAACTTTAGCCGTCACAAGGGCGGTGGGAGATAATATGAGATGGCTGGAAGCAAATATATACAAAATCTCATATGGGTATGGTTTGAAAGCAACACTTATACAAAGTCAAAGGGTATTAGGGGAACGGTTAAAATCAACCTTTCCGGCAGTTTATGGAGAATTGCTAGTTCTTTGAAGGAATATTGCAGTGAGCTATCTGAAACTATAGTAGAGCATAATAGTGTTGTCTATTCTAAGCAAGCCAATTGGGATATTCATATGGGCATTTGGCTACTCTTTTGGGCACTTGGATACGCTTTAGATAACTTTTAACCTGTTCAACCCGTTTAATCCATTTAGGCCATTAAATCATTACGAGTACTTTTATTAGTGCCTTTATTAAGGCCACCTGACCCGGCTTAATAATCCAGATTGGCAGGTTCGTGGATGGCTGGTAGTTTTCCCGGTTCCATAGGGTACTGGTGAAGTCCTGGGTTTGCTTGCCAGGTCAACAAAGTTGGCTCGAGTAGGATTTCCTGACTTACTGTCTTACTCCCCCAAAAAAATGATAAACTTTTAAATGAAGACAGTACCTCATTTAACCACTCCCAATGCCAATAATTTCAAATATTTAGCTGATGCAAAGCTTCAGAGACTCCCCATGATCGTAGCCGTAAAGATCTGAAGAGCATTAAGCAACAATTCGTGGATACAAGATCCTAAATTTTTTATATGTTGATTTATCAACTACGATCTATAATATTACTTCAAGTAAACATCTAAGAAAAATTCCATGATTTCATAAGAAGGAACAAACTATTTATGTCACCAACACTGACTTTATGTTACCTAATGCACTAGTCTGTCATGTCCACACTAAGATACAACATCAAAATACTTAACTTTTATCGACTCGATAACATCTTATATCTTTCACTGAAAGAGAACTTAATATTATATGGTGTCAACTTTAACCCATTCACCTAATGCTCAATTTAGCTTTGTTTTTATCAGTAAATGATCCAATGAGCTGGTCTTAAGATTTAGTTAAGACAAGTCAAATGGGTCAACAAATCCCTAAAATCACCTAAGGCTCAGTTTGGCTTAGTTTCTATCTCTAAGAGGTCCAATGGGCTAATCAAAAGATTTAGTTAAATGATCCACTCGGACACTGATAATTACGAATTAAAAAACAATAAAACAAAACAAAATACACACACACAATACCGTCATGAAGAACGCCATGGTTCCTTCCACCACGCCAAGACCATGGTGGTAATGGTATGGCGTCACATCATGGAGTTGAACTTCTGATGTCCTAATAATGGTTAATGGATACAACCTCCAAAATCACTTTTTGGAAAACATAGTCGAAAATTCTTAAGACCGCAGAGCGTACTAAACACCATGTCCACCCTGGGCACCTGCTAATGGGAGTTGAAGTGTTGAACCACCCTGGGCACTGCTAGCTGTTGGTAGAAAACTTTAGTAATATACTACTATTATATAGTTTGTATAATCATTAGTAATACACTAATCATTTATAGAAGAAAGGTTTAAGGAAAAACTCAAAAAGTTTTCGGGTTGCATGGCCCGTTCCACCTCTAATTTTGAACTTTCAATAGAGTATGGCACCGAACTCAGGGAGTCAATTACTTAACGCTGTAAGCTCAAGGCTAATAATGTTACTAACTTCACTGAATTTATCAACTTACCCAGCAAACACAGTTGGGCATGCCAAAAGTCGGGGAAGCATAACATAAATAGGCACTACGGCAGACATCTCCATCTGCCATCTATGGTACATAAAGTATGAAAGGTTTATTAAGAAAAAAGGTGTATCTGAGTAGTCTGAACTCTGAACTGTAGATGTTTATGTCGCTATCTTTTCCCCAACCATAACTGACTCTACACGGAGCAAGTGAATTTCAATGGAGTAGATAGGAGCTGCAAATGCTTCAACTGTTAATAGAAGGCACTGAGTACAAATTCTACTGGATACCTTAAAGCCACCTATGCAAATTAAAATGTGTCAGGTATAACAATATCATAGTCAACTTAACAACAAAATTAGGAAATTAAAATTGCAATAAATCTAAGTGATATAAGTGCCTTATTTACACCCATTTAACTTGCTCTCTACGGTAACTAAGTTTAATCACCAAGAGCAAATACTAGTGTATATCCTTTATCCAATGACTGGACCGTTATGCTCTATAAGTACCTTTAACCACAAATTTCTCTTACATTTTACGAGGATGGCCCAAACTGATTTTTAGTGGACATCACAAAATGTAACACTCATTTACAAAAAGTACATACATAATAAGTTTAAATGTAGCATGTAACGGTCTTCCATCATTTACTGTTAATATGTCTCCTCTTTTTAGACATTTCAGTAGCACCTGGGACAAGTAGTAATCATGAAGACACCTGATCTCAACAGGAAGCAATGCGTGTCTTTGTGTAACCCAAACAAAGGAACTAAAATAGAAACTAACTAAACAGACGGAGCAAGTCATATGGGTTCATAGTCACCATATGCATTATTCAAATATTATCAACCTCCATGCTATTTATAATAATTCATATATTCAACCTAGTCAACCCAACCCAGCCCCTAGCGGTTCAGTAAATATAAAAATCCCTTTTTGACGCCAAGCTTGAATAGAATATTAGTCGTCCTGAAATGAACTCCTTTTCACACATTACAGAACCGTCTCCACCCGGCCATTATCCTACCTCTAGAAAAAACAGTTTACATTAAGCAAGAAGGGCAGAACAAAACTCACCTTCTTTTCTGCTTGGTCATGTGAGAGATGATAGAAATTTTGATCTTATAAGGTTTCCGAGGAATGTATAATATACCACAACTGAATTCACCCACGTCATTAGCATTGTGGGAAGGTTTACCATTGCGTCCACTGATAATAGGCCAAAGACCACGGAGAGCCATAAACACCAAACTTTTCCCACTTCCATTTGGACCTTCATTATTACGTTTGAATTGTTAGAACAATGTAGAATACGAATAATACAAAAAATATATTTTAAGCAACCAGCAAGAAGAACTGAAGAAGCCCTTGCACTGGTACTATCTCACTTGTCAACTTCCATTTCTGTGATGACGTAATAATATCAACCTCCGATATAAAGATACCATCATCAGATTCCATGTGCATCTCATCAGACGGAGATGAAGTGCCAATAGTTTCATCTGTAGGAATACAGCAAGGATCAGTTGTAATTCATAACTTAAGGCAATCCAAAATTATAGGAGGGACATGACAATGAATTATAACTATCGATTTATGTGTAAATGGGTTGATTTGGGGAGTATTTTATACTAAACAGATCAAACCAAATGGTTCAACTAGAAAGAGGCAAGGTAGGCTAGCTTGAATGACAACCCAGGTCTATTTTTTACTGCATAAAGCCTCCTAAATTGCATTATTCAAAAATTAAAGTTATTTTCAAATAAATATGTTCTTGTAATTATATTCATAGACTTGTATATAATAATTATAATATTCTGGTCAGCCAAGTTACCCCATGTTATCCAATACTTTAAGATGAACCTTTTAAGCGAGCAAATTTTGGCCACTTATCCAACCCATCGGCCTGCATATGTTGTCACAACTAATTCTAATTCATGACCACTTTCATGAACAACTATAAATGCAGTTAAAATTGACATAGCTTCAAGTATAGATTGAGAACTTTCAAACCCACCAAAACAAAGCCTACTAACTGACACAACTAAAGTTTCGTGTGTAGGGGTCTCCGTGGTCTTTGGCCTATTGTCACCACCTAGATAAACAAACTTGATGGGCTTGAATACATTTTACATAATATGATCATTAAGTAAAATAATTATTAGCAAATTAAGAGTTGATAAATTGTAACTCTGGTGGAAAATAATTATCAAATCTGCAACTCAATACACTAAGCCTTGGACCTGAAACTCAGTCATATCTGCCATCCTCCTTTAACTGAATAGTGAGGCTATTGATAGAAAGTTTACGTGTTTAACACTGCAGTCAACCTGAACGACATTAACATGTTATAATGACCCAAACAAGTTGATATATATATGGCCACCGGCTCTTGAAAGACTTTGTACCATTCTATTCATTCATGAATCCAAGTCTACAGTTGAATTCTTGATCATGACAATCGTGCAATTCATAAATAAAATTTATCCAAAACACTGCAGTCAACAAGCATTGGATGAAAATAATAGGAGTAAACACGTTATGGACCCATAAGCTTTTTCTGTGTGTGGCTACTATCTCTTGAAAGACTTTGTGTGACCCTTGACTCAAAGTCTACTATGAACTGTCTTGTGGAATCAAGTCGATGTCTACCTAAGTTTACGTTCATAAAAGATTTGAAGGCATGCTGTGTTATGTATATGCCACATTCCCCCTACATCTGTATTATACAAAATCTACTCTATCTTAATTACTCCAAAATGGAAACCACTATTATGGTCAATTTTACAGTATTATACATGTTCTTTCAAACATATTGCAACACCACCACGATCACGGCTTCTTCAAACGTAACATGTATCCAAAGAGAGCGGCAATCCAACAAATACAATTTGAGCAAAGATTGATAACATGTGCAAAAAAAAAATATTGGGAATCACACCAGCTGAGATAACAAATATTATCCAAAATTAAAAAAAAATTCATCATAATTCTGGAATTTGGGATATCACTATCATGATCATTATCAGGAAAACCAACAAAGACAACTAATGGAAATGCTCTTAAAAAATACTCAGCATAATTAACATTAAATTTAGCTAAAATAGGCCTAAAACCAAAAGCAAATTTACTTACATGAATTCCTTGAAGTCAAGCACCTAAAAGATGACCACTTTCATGAGCAACTATAATTGCAGTTTAGATCGATACAGCTTCAAGTACAAAACCCACCAAAACCAAGGCCTACTAAAGACTTGATATGCATAACAAATATCATGGTAAAACTTTTCAAACAATAATTATGAACCTAAAAACAATAAATTGAAGTTATGAAAAATAATAATCTAAAAACCCATTCTAAAATCATTAGCATAAAACATACCCCCAAACCTATGATACGAAGGTGTTATCTGCAGTCTGCTAAAAGAATCGAGACAAATAAACCACAAAACTTGGACCAATACACCAAGCCTTGGACCTGCAACACAATCAAATCTGTTATCCTCCTTTATGACTCCCAAAACAAAATAACAACTGAGACACCAAAGAACGAGGACATGATGGCAAAGAAATACCAGTCCAGAAGACACAACAAAAATTTAACTGAGAGATTAAAATTTTGGCCATTGATAGAAAGTTTACGTGTTTAACACTGCAGTCAAAAATCATTGACCGACATTAACATGTTATAATGACCCAAACAAGTTGATATGTATGTGGCCATTCATGAATCCAAGTCTACAGTTAAATTCTTGATCATGACAGTCGTGCAATTCATAAATACGATTTTTCCAAAACACTGCAGTCAACAAACATTGGCTCACAATAATAGGAGTAAACACGTTATGGACCCATAAGCTTTTTGCCTTTTTCTGTGTGTGGCCACTATCTCTTGAAAGACTTTGGGTGATCCTTGACTGACTCCAAGTCTACTATGAAATATCTTGTGGACTCAAGTCGATATCTACCTAAGTATATGTTCATAAAAGATTTTAAGGCATGCTGTGTTATATATATGCCCCATTCACCCTGTATCTGAATTATACATCTACTCTATCCTAATTACTCCAAAATGGAAGCCACTAATTTTATTGTCAATGTTACAATATTATTTCTGTTCTTTCAAACATATGGCGCAAGCAGCAGCAACACCATGATTAAAGCTTCCTCAAATGTTACATGTATCCAAAGAGAGCGGCAAACACTGCTTTTATTCAGACAAGGCTTCACGAACCAATTAAAATGGACCGGATTAGAATGTTGTGAGTGGGAGGGAGTTGTGTGTGACACGAGAACTGGTCACGTTGTCTCACTTAATCTCCCTTACTATCGTATCAACTCCACCATCCCCGTTTGGTTATCAAACCTTACTGGCCTCGTGCATCTAGACCTTAGCGATAACAGCTTCCATGGGGGCATACCTGAAAGCATTGGACTACTCACCAGCCTACAAGAACTCTATCTTGAAGATAATCAATTGAGCGGGAACATCCCCACTAGTCTTGGTCAGCTTTCAAACCTGGAAGTCCTTTTTCTTGCTCGTAACCAATTGAGTGGGGTTGTTTCTGAAGATCACTTCGCCAAACTCTACAATCTAACCCAATTGTTCTTGTCTGATAATACATTGATAACGTGGAACGTCAGCCGTAATTGGATTCCTCCCTTCCAGTTGACGTCTTTTTTTGCAAGCTCCTGCTGCAACATGGGACCCCAATTCCCAAACTGGCTTCAAACACAAACACATCTTGAAGAATTATATCTTTCAAATTCGAGTATTAGGGATACAATACCAGAGTGGTTTCACAACATCTCCTCTCATCTTTATTACTTGGATCTGTCCGACAACGAGATCGGACCCCAATTCCCAAATATTCAAACATCAACTGATCTTGTAGAGTTATATCTTTCAAATTCGAGTATTAGGGATACAATACCAGAGTGGTTTCACAACATCTCCTCTCATCTTTATGCCTTGGATCTGTCCGACAACCAGATCGGACCCGAATTCCCAAATATTCAAAGATCAACTGATCTTCAATGGTTACATCTTTCAAATTCGAGAATAAGAGATAGCATACCAGAGTGGTTTCAGAACATCTCCTCTCATCTTCGGTGGTTGGATCTTTCCGACAACGAGATCGGAGGAAATCTGCCACGAATAATAGCGAAAAACAACACAGGTATACAAGATTTTAATACTCTTTATTTTTATTTCTGCTGCTTGTGTTGGTGGTCAGATTGGATAAGATGAATGATTTTTGCTTAAAAACTTATTCAGAGGTTTTTGGTTAAGATTACGATGCGAGCTTTTATAAGATTTAATCAATCACACTTTATATTTTGTGATAAAACTAGGTAGCTCGAGGGCGGCATCGGCTTTTGAAAATGTCTGCGTTATCAAATACTATTATTTCGTAAAAATTTTATAAAGAAACGCATAAATCAAAAGAAAATGTTGATAACATACATGTAAAACAAAATTTTACAAAATTTTTTTATAAAAGACCAAAAACTTAAAGAAATGATGAATATACAAATGGAATATTAAAAAAGATACAGATTTATAAAAAATATTCTATAAAAGTTTAAATGTTACAAAGTGTTGAAAACTATTGTATAATACAAAGACAAAAAAAACAATAAACTAAACAAAAGTTATATATAAAAAAAACTAAATGTTAAAACATCATAAACTACAACACATATGTCATTGTTATAAAGTACATATAATAAAGTTATAAAAAATTTAAAAAGTTAAAAAAAATATATTACAAAGAATAAAATGCTAAAAATGTCAAAATATAAAAATGACAAAGTACGGAAAAAAAGACAAAATATTAGTAAAACATAAAGGTATAAAAAAAAAGATTTTCCAAAAATTTTTTTAAAAAAAAAACAAATTATATAAGTTTAGGGGTTTCAAATAATAAAATAGAAACAGGAAGGACAGAAAAGTAAAAAGGAAACAAAGAAGGGATCAAAATGTAAAAACTTTACTATTAAATACAAACTTTTAAAAAAAAAAACAAGGTGGGAGTGTTGAACCTGTGACCTCCACCCCTTAAGGCATAGGGAACAAGCACTGAACCAAATCCATTTCATGTTTAATAATTGCTAATTTTTTTATTTATCTTCAATGTGCAGATAAAGACAAAAAAACACTATTCACATCTTATTCCCTTATTAAATTAGATAATATTTAAGTTTTTAGTTTGTTGTTTAACTTATTCAGGTCAATATGTAAAAGTCAAGAGTCAATATTATGTTATACCAGGGTTTTTTTTTAAATATTTATATAATCTTAATCTTAATAATCTTAATTTTAATCTTAATCTTAATCTTATCTTATCTTAATATATATTATAAAACAGTTGAACTAATGACTTATTGACCAATCAAATCGTTCGATTTCATTAAATTGACTTTTGATGATGTCATCATTTAGATAAACTACAAATTAAAAATTCTAATAATCATTATCCAAATATATTATTATATTAATATTTATATTAATTTATAGAAAAAGTCTGACTAATTTACACTTTTTTGTTTTCCATCAATAATTTACACTTTTTATCCCTGAATACTTAATTTATATTTATTTTTAATCATCAACTTGAGAAAAAATTTTGAAATTTACAATCATTTAATTACATAAAAAAAATTTAACATATGAAATATTTTCTTAAAAAAAATATTTATTTGAAACCTAATGACTTGTTAACAAATATTAGAAGAGTCCTAATTGTTATCAAAAAATATAAAAACAATCCTAATTATTATCATATTATCATAGAACAAGTAATTGAAAATAAACATATGCGTGTTATGAACGTGCATCATGATTAAATACATATACTTGAATGTCAAGTTCGGGATCACAAATATGTTTATATTTTAATTCTTAATTATTTTTTCTAATAATATCATATTATGAGTACATCTGTTTCAAAATATATTATAATGGAGAAATTATTATATATAGCATGTGCCTTGTGAAATAACTACGGCAAACAATTCCATCAATATGTCTAGGCTAATAATGACAGTGAGAAACCTATGATTATTGTACTACAACTTGCAAAATATAACACTTAAAACCGTGTTTTTTTTAAATTGTAAGCTTTTATGACTTAAATTTATGAAGATCTAATATTGTTAATATCGTAAATCACGTGTCCAGTGTTGGACACGGGTCTAAAATCTAGTATATACTATAAGACAGTTGAACTAATTACTTATTAACCAATCAAATCGTTCAATTTAATCAAATTAACTCTCGCTTATGTCATCATTTAGATTAACTATAAATTAAAAATCTTAGTAATCATTATCCAACTATATTATTATACTAGTCCTAATACTACGATATACGGTACATATATAAATTGTATCATAAGGAAATTCGAATATGCCTCATACATGATTCATGAGTATGAAATAAATTATGATTAAAGTAAACCGATGATCGAAGCTAAATTATAATAAACAGTAATGATAAATATAATATATGTTTAATTAGAGTTTCGGATTTACCTTAAATTTTTACTATCACATCAAAATCGGAACTTATAAGTATATAGTGGATGACGCAAATAGCCTTGTGATTTCGGATTGTAAACTCAAATTTTTGAAGTATTCATGTTATTAACTTATTATAAGTAATATAAGCAATAGGTGTTGAATTGAAAAGAAACAAAAGAGATAATTTTATTCATGAGAAAATGATTAATAAAATAATGTTATAATGTACATAGGTTAGTTTACATCAAATTAGTTTAACATATATTCTAATATTTAATTAATTAATAAATAGCATATATTAAAATAAGGAAATCATCACCTAATAGATATCTCGAATTTATGTTATTATTAGATTAGATTTGGATTAACTTTTTTAAATTTAAATATGACTGAAAGAACACGTGTCGCTTTAATAAATCGCTACGTATAACACTTAGAAATGTATATCTTCAAAATTATAAGTTTTTGTGACTTAAATGTATGAAGATCTAATATTGATTATGTCGTCCCTGGACACGGGTCTAAAATCTAGTTACTATCTACCAATAAACTAAAACAAAATTGTAGCCTCTTTTAATTGACATGTGGCGTTATATTAGAACGACAAGTGTTTTTTTTTGGTTTTATTTAATTAATTAAAAATCTAATAAATTCTTTAAGTAATCTCATTCGTATTAAACTAGGATATTGCATATCTAATCCGTATAAGATTTATTAGTTACCTAATATAACTTACAACATTGTCGGTTTACATGTTTTGTTTATCTAAACTCAAGTTTCATGATACTCATGTAAACTTTAAGGCATCATTTTATCAAGGCTGGTAAGATTTTAATACGTTTTCCTTATTATTATTTTTTTCATTGTTATTATTATTTCATTGATTATTATTATTATTATTATCATTATTATTATTATTATAATAGCATTTTAAGTTAATTGATTTGAGAATTAAATAATTACTCTACCATAATAAGCATGTTGCGCTTTATATTATAAACGATTTTAGTATATTAATGATTATCATTATATTGTTATAGTATTCTAAGTTAATTGATTTAGTGTTTAAAAATCACACTTTCACAACAAGCATGTTGCTTTTCATATTTTGTATGATATTTTAAGTTAAATTTTAGCTTACATGTTTAACTTGACTAAAAGCATATGATTTTTTTTTAAACATTAAAATTTAAAAGCATAAAGCATATGATTAGATTTATTATATTTAGTATGATGGATTTAGCTATCACGCTCAGTTTTTCCTTACTACATATGTTATAACTTCTATTACTACTGATTAGACATAATGATTATTGATAAAGATATTATAGCTATTATTTGTCAATCCGTGCAACATGTACGGGTGTTGATGCTAGTATTATATTATAAAAAAAATCACTTTACTTTTAGAAGTGTTGAAAAATATGTAATATTATCATTTAGCACCTTTTTAAAAAATTTCACTTACACTACCCTCTTAACATTAATAATAAATTACACCATCAATCTTTTATCCTTTAAAATATCTCTATTAACTTTTTACACCAATTACTTTTACATCAATTATCTACATCGCTCAACGTCTCATCTACCACCATCAGTCGACCCCACCACAACATTGTCGCCGGCACGACCACCGCCGCATTGCACGAGTAACGTGCTAGTTTAGAACTTAAAAGAAATTAAATTTACAGTTTTCATAGAACTGGTATGAGTATTTTTTTTTATTCTTTTGTTTTTATTTAATCATTTCGTTATATAATATGATATGGAAATCTAGAATTTTTTGCATATATCTTATTCATTTTCATAAATATGTTTTTCTAATAAGAACTAATATTTTATTCACATGATACGATCATGGATACTAAATATATTTAACTGAACTTTAAAGTTTAAAATATTTCAACCAAATAAATAGTTAAAAATGATAGAAGTGATATCATTAAAAGTTTAAAGATATTTCTTTATGCTTTCTATATAGTAACTTCTATATAGTAATATTTGTTTTTCTTCTTTCACTTTTTGGTTTGGTGATAGTAGTCGTATAATGAAAGTTATTGGACTAGATTTTGTCTTTGTATATAAATTTCTTGGGGACAGATGATAGTCCCAAGCTAATCCAACCTAAATTGTCTTATCACTATTAACTAGATAGTGGTTTCCAAAATCCATCCAGGTCTTAGAGTTGTTGCTTTGAAGAATAACAATTTCACTGGAAGCGTTCCAACAAACTTATGCGAGTTACATAGTATACAAGTGCTGGATTTATCACATAATAACTTATATGGAATTCTTCCTGAGTGCCTAGGGAGTTTGATTAATTTGCTAGTGATTGACCTTACAAGTAACAATATAACGGGTGATATTCCAAATTCATTGGGTTCTCTATCACTACTTGAATCATTGCACTTACGTAACAACAAATTAGAGGCTAATCTCCCGGTGTCTTTACAAAACTTGAAAAACTTAGTAACAATGGATTTGGGGTACAATTCGCTGACTGGTAATATCCCTTTTTGGATTGGAAAAAAGCTATCAAAGCTTAAAATCTTGAATCTCCAATCAAACCTGTTCATGGGTATGATTCCACCGGAACTATGTCAAATCAAAACTCTTCAACATTTAAATCTGGCAGATAATAAGATAACCGGAAACATCCCTCATTGTTTTAGTAATTTAATTGGTATGATCAAGAGTGACGTGGAGTTAACCTACAAAAGTTATATGTATGAAGAAAGTATTGAAGCTTGCATAAAGGGTATTCAGCAAAAGTACACGAGCACACTTCCATATCTTATATCCTTAGACCTCTCAAGGAACAAAATTATTGGTGAAATTCCTGATGTGTTGATGGACCTGGTAGCATTGACGAATTTGAATCTTTCAAGAAACGAACTAAGTGGACACATTCCCACAATGATCGGAAATCTAAAGTCAATGGAATCTTTAGATTTGTCGATGAACAAGTTGTCTAGTCAGATTCCTCCAAGTTTAGCTAGTGTCAACACTCTAGGCTATTTGAACCTATCATTCAATAAATTATCCGGTCCATTACCAGTTGGAAATCATTTTCAGACTTTTGATAATCCCGCTATATATGAAGGGAACAACGGACTATGTGGATTCCCACTATTAAGTTGCCAAGAAAACAATTCATCATACACTCATGTTGGTGACGATGAAGGTGAGAATGGTTCACAAGCTTTCTCGTGGTTTTATGCTGGTATGGTTCCAGGATTCGTTGTAGGTTCCATGGGACTTATTATTAGCTTGCACTATAATAGGAATTGGAGGATAACTTACTTTGAAATGATAGAGAATGTTTACGTTTTTCTAATGGTTTCGATCAAGTGACTTTTGCTCAACTAAGGAGGAAGTTTTTCTAAATATATGTTTTGATGTTGTGGTTTGACTATTAAATGTATGTTATTATATATTTAAGCATGTGGTTGTTTAGTGTGATATTTATGGATTCAAAGAAATTTATAGGAAAGAAACTTTGGGCATTTTGCTCACAAGGACAATATGAAGTTGCTTCAAGACTAAGAAAGGGGAAGTATTTTACTATTGTTAATAGGATATGGGTTTTGTATTATCTCATGCTAGGAAGAGTTTGTCAAAATATTGTTTGTATTCTCGTTATGTGTCTTCGGGTAATGTATAAAAGATTGATGGGCTAAATATATAAGGCATATAATGAACATTCCCTTATATATTGAGCATGCAAATTATAGTTGAGTCAGCAGGAGAAATAAAAAATACTAAGCAAACATTTTTATCCGACCTTTAGAAATGCAAGAAGATCCATATTGATATACTTATTAGTAGGAGATATACACGTTTGGAATTTGTTAAATTTAAATGTATGATTAAAATATTGGTGAGTCGCGTTTACCCTTTATGGTAACTTTAAGTGAGCAAAAACGTCTCAAAGATGTAGCCAACCTTATAAAAAGAGTTTTGATTGTGGTATTTTGTATAGAGCTTTGTTAACAACAAATTGTTTAAAAAAAATAAAAATAAAAAATAGGCATTTCGGGTTTTTATCCCCACAATCTACAAGTATCTTATATTCAAGTTTAGTTTTTAACAACATATCGTATCGTGCATTCTAGTGTATAGAGACATTGGCGGAGCCAATGAAGTATGAGGAGGCACTACAAGAAAATCTGCATTTAGCGCCGCCTTTTGTTGTCGCCATATGTCAAAAAAATCATCGCCAAATGTTTCAGTGACACACTTTGCGATGACAACACTTCGTCGCTGTAACTTCGTCTCCTATGACTTTTAGCGACTCCATTTTCGACGCTGGAAAGTGGGCCCCGTCGGGGGGAAAATAAAGGGAAAAGAAAATGAAAAATTGTTTCGCGACACATTTGCCGTCGCTAAACTTTTATTATAATTAAATATAAATGTTTTTTAAAATAAAAAATCATAATTAAAAACAATTGGCGACGGAAATGTCGTCGCTGATTCCGTCGCTAGCAAAAATTTTTTTTATCTAATTCCAAAACCTGGAAACCCTAAAAATGGTTAACTACGACTTTTCCGTCGCTAATATGAAAAAATGTGACAGCATTTGGCTGCATTTCCATAATGTAACAACCGTCTTAGAAATGTTCTTATTAAGTTCTTAACAACGTACATTTGCCATTAGAACGGCCGGACAGTTCAATTTGATTAAGTTCTTGACGTACTTTAGACCTCCATTATGTGCTTGCATGAAGGTCGATTTGATCTAAAATCTTGATTTATATGACGAGTTTATGGTTATGTGCAATGAAATATTAAAGTTCGGTTCATAAACGTTCATGTTCATAAAAGTTCTAGTTCAAAATGTTCGCAAATGGTCCTTGCATTTATGAAGTCCATTAAATATGGGAAATGTATATATTGAAAAGATGAGAACCCTAGAGAGAGAAAACTATCACTATTCATCTTCTTCTTCTCTCTTCTTTCTCACTCTAAAACACATAGTGCAGCCACATTTTCACACTAAATTCAATCTTTGATTTTGTGTTGTTAAACCAAAATCATTTGTACTTTTAGCATCCTTGTGATAATCAAAACGTGTTTCTGGAATCAAATCTCAGGTAACAACAACAAATTATGAGATTTTGATCAAATTAAAAGTGAACTTTTCAACTTTATGTTCTTGATGATTGGTCCAATTTTGATATGAAATTGTGTTAAAGGTTAATGGGTTTGTGTCTAAATGTGTTTAATAACATATATGTGAACAAATTTGGGTCATAACATGCTTTAATCTTCAAAACCCATTTTTGAAAAAGAAAGGAAACTTGTTCTTGATGTGCCACACCTATTTTATGTTATAGATGATCTTGAAATCATTAAAAGTGTTAATGGTTGGTGTTTATATGCAAATATGTACAAGTTCTGTGTTCTAACTTGTCCCGGATTCGATCTAGATCTTTGTGAATTGAGCTTGTTCTTGTTTCAGCCGTGTTTGGCTCTTGAAACGATCCTGAGGAACGATCTTGAGCCCAAGATCGTTCTGGCCAGCTTCCTTGATTCATTGTTCATGTTCGTTTGATCTTGTGTGGTGTTGTGGTGATGTTAGTACGTTAATGGGTAACCGACCCTTTGGATTGGTTTTGCTCAAACACTTGATCATGTCCTTGGAATGGGACGATCTTGTGCTAGGTTCAGTAGAACAATCTTATGCTAAGTCCAGTAGGACGATCTTGTTCAAATACTTAAGACGATCTTGAGTTCTTGTCCTCTAAAACGATCTTGTACCTTGTTCCTTAAAACGATCTTGTGAGACGATCTTAATCCTTGTACATTGAAACGATCTTGGAGAAACAACCTTGACCTTGAGGCATTTAAAACAATCCTGGCTAGACAACAGAACGATCCTGACATGTCCATTGAGACGATCTTGGCTTCAAAACCCTAAAACGATCTTACGTTCATCTTTTAACAACACGTACTTGTTCCATATCATGCCACACTTGATCCTTATTCATCAAATCAGTTCTTGACAACATCATTACTTGATTAAACACATCAAAGGCTGTTCATTAACATCTTAGCTAGATCATGGTTCGATCTAAGACGACGTACAAAGTGCAATCCCTAATTAAGTACAATTAAGACATGTTCTATCTTGATTATCAAAGTACGAGTCCTATGATCAACTAAATTGAGTTCTAAGGACTAAAAGTTCATCATTAAAGACATGTTCAACTTATTAACACGATAAGTACTTAAGTGTGAGTTCAAAGACGTTCAGTTCGAGTCCAGTCCATGTACTTAAAGTTCATTTAAAACTCTTTTGAGTCAAAACGTTCAAAGATCTTCAGAGGACCAAATCATCAGTTCATCAAGGACATTTCAGTGATTGAATAATCACATGAATTAATATACGTACTTATTTATGATCTATGATATGTACTTAGGCATCCAACAAGACGTGCTTGGATTGCGATAGATATACTTATCTATCTTTGTGCTTGTTCATTGTGCTAATACTACTTGTGCTTGTACCAGATCACTGTGAGTTCACTAATCCCCCTTTCGTACATTTGTTCAAAGTTCTTTATCGGGGACTGAAAAGCATGAAAACTATTTTCGTACTTGTACATATGTTCGTGAACTATTTTACGTACTATATTATGAGCTTGATCTTGAACTACTTATGAAATGATTCTTAAACTGTTTGAAGGAGTATTTAAGTTTTGAATGGGCAGGATCTTGAATACATTTATTTTACTGTACTTGATCTTTATCATGTTCTAGTTCGTACATGTACTTGTTCAGTTCTTGTTCACTGCTATCAATTCATATCCCACAGTTCAGGGAATGAACCGTAGGTAATTATGGACAGCGCTATTTAGGGTAGGCCCACCCTCATTCTCCACAGTTCAGGAGGATGCATATTACTTGTTCTTGTTCATGTCATTGTTCTGACATAGATCTTACTTGACGTACTTGAGCTATATGAGCATACTATTACATTAAGGTTCAGTTCTGGCCAATCGGTTTAGCAGTGAAAACTTATAACTAAAGTTTATTATATGTTCTTGTTCTATTCATACTATTATGAAGTGCTTGTGTTCAAAGTGCAGTTCTTGACCTAGTTCTTACTATCATAAAGTACTTATATTCAAAGTGTAGATCTCGACCTAGTCCTTATTATTACAAAGTACATTGGTTCGACGTACAAAACTTATGATCTTGTTCTTATTATACATATATACGTATATGTAAACTAAAAGTACATTACGTGAATCTCACCAACTACTTCTGTAGTTGACCTTTTGAACTTACATGCTTTTTAGGCTAGGTTCATAGTTCTTTAGCATAGGAGTCTTCCTTTCTAAGCTCATACTTTTGGCGATTGTCCGAGCGTACAAGTTCAGGAACTATGAAGATCTTCCTTGCTACATCGGTTCAAGTTCTGTTCTTAAAAGACAATTGTTCTGTCTTCCAGTTATTGACTATTTTAAGTTCATTTATGTCCTGTAATAACAATCGTACTTTTGTTCTTTAAATATAATGATGGCTGTGTTGGAACTTGTACTGTGTGCAATTGTGCTTATCTGTGCATTCCGTATATTCCGCTTTAGCGGGGTGTTACAGTTGGTATCAAGAGCCATGGTTATAGTGAACACCGAGCTTTTCCTAAGGAAAACTCGAGCTATAACTTGAATCCACTCTGAGGTGATTCTTTGGTGACCGGTTTGAGTAGTAGGTACTCTTATCATAATTAGATGTAACCTGATCAACTACATATAATTACGATAAAAGCACCTAGGACCTCAAGGTGTGTCATTGAAGGTGTCATCCACTTCTTAGAGCTCAATTAAGAACTTCATGCAATCTCATTCTCGATCAGATCAGTTCTAGTTCATGTCCTAGTTCATTTGTTCTCTTATAGTTCATTCGTTCTTGTAAGACATACGTGTTTGTGCTTCGATTATAGGCCTTAGAGCTTATACGACTATGGGTCCTTATCGTACGACCGACGACTGTAATGTGCTAAAGACGATCATTTATTAACGTACTACGTGCTTGGAGCTATAGACTTGTTCGAAAAGTAATCGAGTTAATATTTTCGTCTTATCAGGAGATATAAGGAAGGATGCCTGCTAAACGGGGAAGAAAACCTAGAGTTGAACCCGCTGTTGAACCTGCTGAACCTGCTGAACCTGAACCAAGTGCTAATGCTACTGTCAACTTCACTCTAGAAGACGTAGCGAACCTCATCACTAACCGCATGAATGCGATGATGCCGAATCTTGCTACACAAGTTGCTCAGATGCTAGAGATTCCTTTGACTGAAGGTACCAGAACTACCAAAGTCACTCAGAACAAGAGAGCTCAAGGAGAACCTGAACAGAACCAGGAAGTACATAGTGATTCTGATGGTGCTAGTCAGATCAACACCCAAGCTGCTACTGAGGGCAGAGTTACCCGAAGTAGGGGTTGTTTGTTCAAGACTTTTACTCAGTGCAAACCCCTAGTGCAAACCCCGAAGTCAACCACCTTGACTTCCCTCGACTTCAAATGTAATTGCATTAAATTAAGTACAAATTCTCTAGAGTTTAAAAATAATCGTGACAAGATTAAGGTGCTCACGTGGTACCACCAACCGTGAACAAAATATCGAATCACCTAACTGCTAGTTAAATTACCCAAGCCGGTACCACCAAAGCAAAGACAATTCTTCCAACAATCAGTTTTATTGACTATCAAATTATCAATTGAACCTAAGTGACAATAACGTGGTACCACCAACCGATATCAATCACGTTGACAAAATTAATCTTTTCTTAAAATGATATTCACTATCATACCATGAACTAGTGATAATTACTCATAGAAAAGTAACCGTTTTAAAATCACATACACATTCAACTGGTACCACCAACGAAGAATCATATGCAACCAATATCAAAATTAATTAATAAAAAGAATTAACATCATCAAGATCACAGAACAACGATAATTTAATAAACTCTTTTGAATTAAAAATATTGCAATCACATTATCCGTCTTGTTTCATCAAGGTGGATGATTAAACGTTTAGCCACTCATGATCAATCCACAATAATAATTAAAATAGAAGAGAAACATGATGTACCAATCGTTTGATGAAAAATAAATTGCAAGACAATAAGTAGATACGATCTAGATGGGTGCCCGTGAATCTTCAACGAATCCGCCTAAGAAATTATGTTGATTGGAGATTGAAGAATCCTTGTAGAACAGCTCCTAGAAAGATTTTTGATACTAGAAAATTCGTCCAAGGGTTTGTAATTATACCTCCTTGAAAACTGATGCATAAATCGGCCTGAAAAACCTTGTTGGCCAACCTTTCACTGCGGCGCAGTGAAGGTGTGATGCCCCCCACTGCAGCGTAACCCAAAATCTCTGTCCATTTGCTCGCTTTACTTTGGTCTGACTGCGACGCAGTGGCATGGTTTTTTATCCTCACTGCGATGCAGTCAAGCTCTTTAACTCGGTGCCTGTTGATTCTGGACCACTGCGGCGCAGTGGGACTCGATGACACCCACTACGGCGCAACCCAAATTCTCTGTTCGAAATCCTTGCTCGTTCTGATGACCACTGCGGCGCAGTGGACATGTGTAACCCTCCACTGCATCGCAGTATTAAATCTCAGATCAAATCCACCATTCTTCCAACTTATAACCCGCAACTTCCATCATTTCTTCCACTTCAAACGACTCTCAACATCATGAACTATTGTCTTGGCCAAAAGTCTTCCAAACGTGTGCCAAATGACCACATAACCTGCTTAGCGCCTGAAAACACTAACAAACACCATAAACGCGCCAAATGCACACAAAATAGACTCAAAACACTTAATATAATGGCCAATAACGATGTAGGTAATGGGTATAAATTAGTCACATCATGAAGCCTTACACCTACCTTAGACAACGAGATGCTGACCATGAGTCATTACAAGTATTCGAGTCATTACAAGTATTCAAAATAAAAAACCTCAATACTTGCCATCTTTAAAGATCGACTTTGAGTAAAACCATGCGTCTGATGAGTTAACTAGTCTATCATTGGCAATATAATCAAATATTTAATTTTAAGAATCAAAGAACCGTGAGTGGTTAATAACATTGTTCTATTTAAAATTAGAAAAATGCTAAACAAAACTTTTAGAGATTTACTATGCATAAAAAGATTATACCTTTCCATATAAAAAGTCCAGCCGTAATTTTTATTAATTTTTATGGTAAGCTTACTAAGTGAAAACCTGACTTAGTTTAGAAAACCCCTAAAATCAAATATCCTACCCAGCACAAACTCAAATTCTATATATAATCCACTTTTTACGATTTCCCCTTCTCAATTTTCCCTTATCATTGCAAACTTCAAATTGAGAGCGATCACATAAACCTAATAACATGTATGTTTTTATATATCAATATATATGTGTATGTGTGTCTCTATATCATTGTTTTCTTTTTGAATATGGTTAATTTTATCGATTAATTGGTGATTTATTTGCATGCTATTATCGAAACCCTAATTATAATGTAGTGAATTTCGATCGATATAGATATGTCGATTCATGCCTCTAATTTTAAATCGGAATACCCGACCCGACCCAAACTCGGTTTCTGTCTATCATCCACTTTTTATGATTTCCCCCTTTTCCACTAACTAATCACAGGCATTCTTCTATACATATATATATATACTAGTGCCTAGACCCGTGCGATGCATGGACAACCTAAAATTTTGACGTAAATTGTATAGATCTTTGAATACGCAACGTCTGAACATATATGTATAGATATCATAAAGCAATATGTCACAATTTACTGGAGTTGGAATTAATTCATGTACCCATGGCAAAATAGTAACAGTAATAACATTCACATGCTCGTATTATTAAATTGAAAAGAAAGTGCAAAGACAATAATGATGATTGTAATCAGAACCAAACTTCATGTGCACATCTTATTTAAAGCAAATACAAACTATTGGAAATAGAAAAAACAATAACAATGTCAAATTACTGTCTCGGTGTGGAACGGGGTGAATGTACCACATATATATCTATTGGTTTGTCTTTTTTTGTAACATTGTATAATGATTTCAAATGTTGATCTTCGAAAACAGAAGCAATTGAACGTCGATCCCTAAGTAACTTCCTTGGACGTTTGCATTTAAACCAAACTTTATGTTTACAACTTTGGAAATTTTGATAATACCATGCTCGCAATTCATTGATCGTGAATTCGTTTGTTTTCACATCAGAAATCATCACTGTCCCACCACCAACATATTGATAGCCTTGATGTAACTTAATCATTTTGCCGCCATAATGCAAGCATATTCTAACAATAGTTGGAGGACTTCGAATAAATCTGTAAAATTTGATACTTGTTAGTGGTTAAAATTTATTTTGACTAATATTGATACTCACTATGAAAGGGTACAAAACAATATAAATAAGACTATTACAATAGGTTATTATGGATACCTCTTAGTGGTATGGCGCGACTTCATCACATATATATGTATTGCTACTTAATTTTTTGATATTCTATATAACCAATTCAAGTCTATGTCTTCAAAAAGTTTTTGAATCGAATTCTTATCCCCAAGTGATTTTCCTGGTTGTTTGTGTCTAAACCATACTTCATCTGTGCACATTGGGAATTTGAAAGAATACCATGATCGCAGTTCATTCATCAGAAATTCGTTTGTTTTGACATTAGGTATCATCACTAACCCACCACCAACATATTCATAACCTTGGCGTAACTTGAACATTTCTCCACCATCGATACAAGCATATTAGAACGGTGGGTGGAGGATCTGCACTCATACTGCAATCAAAAAAAAAATATCAATGGTGTAATCAAATAAACTAGCGATACTATGGCTGACAATATATGAGTGATCGTAACAAATAGAGTTGGCTGTGAATGTGATGAACTTTGAGAAGTATGTTGTGTGAGAGATTAATGGGGGTAATTATTAATATATATATATATGTATATATATATAAACTACAAAAAAAAAGAAAAGTTTATTGATAGATTCTTACCAATTCCATGCAAATATTTTTTTCCTATTCAATATTATAGGCATCTCTAAATTTTATAATCGTACTTATAAAATTTGATGATTTAGTAAGTATATGTGATTTGTTTTTGGTGATAAAATGAGGTTTAAGTTAATTTGATATAAGGTTTAAATTTAAAAATTAAGGTGTTAGTTATTATAGATGCTCTTACCATTTCAATCATGGATAACTTGTAAAAAGTTTTAAACATGACTTCTTCTTGGGTCATTCGAGAAACAACCTGGTAACTGTTGTTAAGATTAAATTGAGTCACATCAAACTTAACCATAACTTTCTTTCCAATCATTGCATCCAAGTCCTCTGGATAAGATTCCGCGCCAGCACACTTATCCACCAAACTATGAGCGGTTTTCATGATGAGCTTCACAACATCTCGATCAAAGAACACCAAGGATGCTGCACCTGATTCATCTTTAAGTTTGATTTGCACTTTGAACCTGTTACCATTAACATAGAACAATAAAGAGGATACACAATTGATTAGTTTTGTGAGGCAACAAAGATATTCAAAACAACAGCTAGCAAAGCACTTGAAAAAATACCGAGAGATGACATTCACATCAGGACCACAATCTGGGCAGTCATGGGTGGTTTTTTTGTTCTTTCTCACATCACCAACCACTTCAATTTCATCTTCTGGATTATTTGTAGTTACCTTCTTGCTACATTTGCGGCATGCAATGTAGTACCAAGGCTGGTCGGTTTCGATGGAGTGAATTGTTGCAACCGCAACACATGATGTTGCCTGAGCCAATTAAGAATAAAAATCTTGTATAATGAAACATGTAAATCAGAATTTACAACATGAATATTGTAAGGCGAGGTTTCACTGTTTGGGAATATATTTTCATAAAGAGTAATTAACTCAAATATGGTATCTAACTCGAACAGTTGGACACATTTGATATTAGTGAAGAATGCTTTAGTTGATGGATCTGCTAAGGATATCATCTTATGATTTGCAACTTCATCCCCATTTTTGTCAACAAAACTGCATATAATAAAACAAAAATTACACACGCTTATAATAAATCAAAATGCATATAATAAAACAAAACTGCATATAATTCCTAACCCCCAAAGGTACTGACTTTAAATGTTAGACTTATGTTGCCACAATTGGATAATAGTAATATAGCTTAAATGTTTCTGCTATTGCAGTCACATTATAGCATAAATGTTAGACTTCAAATTTTCTCTTTTGTACAAACCTTCCTCTATTGCTGCTAACACATGGGTAGATTTTTTACAATTGGAAGGTCAATTGATGGGTCAAAATCATACACGCTCATAGCTATTTCATGTTCGACTATATAAATGACTAACCTTTTTTTGAAGGCGTTGATTTCATCGATATTATTATTCATGAAAATACGGGCAACATTGAAACCATGAGATACAAAGAAGATTCCTGTCAACATACATGTAATGTATTACTGTGGTATCGAGAAAATCGAAAGACCAATGATAGATCATCACATTAACAGCAACAATATGTTGAAGTCATCCACATATGAACTGTACAATCATCACATTATAGAGAAAATCGAAATACCTCTCCATTCCCGCAACTTCGCAAACTTTACAATCATCACATTAACAACAGCCTTGTCATTGTCAAATTTTGCCTTGAAGTCATCCACATATGGATCCCAGAATGTTACCTTCATCTTGTTACCACTACATTTTTACAAATTCAAAAAATTTAACCTACATATAACATATTGATGTATTTCTTAAGAAATATAAGAAACAACAGTTTGTTACTCAATGTCTTGCAATTGCACATCCATCCTCTGATTTGGGGAACCATATTTATCACCAATGATCACATCACCATATCCAGAAACTTTACCAATCACATCTGAAATTGTAGATGAACTTAGTTAAGCTTTTTGGATTCAACATATAAATTACTAATACATCGACTGTAAATTTATATACATAATTAGCAACACATACCAACTGTGGTGTTGTTTTCGACTTTCCCATTTGTCATATCAGGGAAGGAAACGAACCTAAATCCATGAATGGATCCACAAAACTTCTCAATAACCTTCATAGCAATCAATTTGTGAAGATTGATTTTGTATGGATTATCCAATATCTTATAAGAACCAACATTCTGATGCACGAAGAAGTTACTCATGCATATCGCTCCACCTTCGACCAGCAGTTTCTCAAAGGTAGGTATTACATTTTTCTTGACAAAAGCTTGAATCCGCTGACCCTAAAACACAAAGTTGAAACAAACATAAGTAGTTGTACGTTTTATATGTTCATTAATAAACCATACATATATCATAAATCATGAATCATGAATAATAAACCATACATATATAATCTGAAATTAAACTTGATTACAAAAACTAACCGCTGCATCCATTAAGATCATCTCGATGCTTCCGATGTTGTTCACATTGCCATACACAGGTTGTGGAAACAACCTGATGATCCTTACAGTTATGGAACACGGGTTGTAGTTTGTGTGAAGTTCACGTATCATTACGGGATTTTTGGAAGCCATGATCGGAAAGTGATTCGACGTGTGTGTTATATGATGAGAAGGTGATTGATGGGTTGGTTTTATAGGCACCAAGATGGACGGTTACAACTGCCATACAGTTATACAATTTAAATTTAAATTTAAGTTCCAGAAAACCCTAGCAAAAAGAGGAGGGAAAGGATGTCTGATTGGTAACCTCCAATTTAACTTAACCATATGAGAAAGTGTAACATAAACATGCCACATAGAATTTTAGTTGTCTTAATCACTCATAAGGCATGCCACATAGGACATACTTAGCAAAACCCAAGTAGGGATTTATATAGTGTATATATATATATATATTTGTGTCTCTATATCATATATATTCATTTGTATGCTAGTATCGAAACCCTAATTATAATGTAGTAAAATTCGATTGATTTCCGATTTTCTAACAGGAATTAAAACTAAGATTCTTAATTTTATGTTGAATTGTTATCTTTAATAGAGTTAGTTACAGAAGTCGGCCTTGTCGTGGTTCCCTTAGTTGCAACTTTTATCCATAACTTTCAAAAATTACAGTTTCGATCCAAAAGTTTTGGTATTGAAACCCTAATTATTTCAGATCTTTGTGAAGATATAAAGAGAAAAAATTGGAGGCAATGAAATAAAAAAAGAAAAGAGTCTGGTGAAATAACCGGCGAGTGAAATCTAGTATGTGCGGTTTTGGCCTGTTGCACCAGTTTCTTGTACACCCTTTGAGTTATACATACACTTGCAATAGGATGTTGCTATTATTACTTATAGTCTCATGATTCTTAAATTTTAAATTGCAGTTCTTTATTCGAGCTCTCAAGATGCCGACCACAGCGGGTAGGGTTCGTATGCCAGCCAACAATCGCGTGCACAGTAGTGCTGCCTTGCAAACCCATCGTATTTGGCAAACTGCGATTGGATATGACCCTTATGCTCCTAACAAAAAACATAACAATGATTCTGTCCAGCTTCAGGCTTCCAATGCAGAACCGGAGGGAGAAAACGCTTATGCTTGTTTTCAGGGATTGCTTGCACTTGCTCGCATTACTGGGCCCAATGCTGATGGGGCTCGTGGGTCCTGCATGAAATGTGGTTTTGTGGGTCATATGCAATTCCAATGTAGAAACTTTTTGAGCATCAAGGAGGATAAAGATAAGGATCCCAAAGCTATTCAGGCTGCTGTTAATGCTGGTTTAGAGAAGCTAAAAGGAAATGGAAAGATAACAAATGAGAGTTCAGATGAGAGTGACGAAGACGAGAGTGAGAGTTCAGACTCAGATTATGATTCAGAGATCAAGCAGGCGATTGCTCAGAGGTATGTGAAGAGGCTGAGTAGTAAATCAAAGTCACTGACAGGAAAGAAAGATGATGATTCTGATGAAGATGAGTTGGATTATGAGAAAAGAAAAAGGGGTAGGTCGAGAAGTACAACTGATAGTGACGATGAAAGAAGTGTGAGGAAAAGGAAGAAAGAGAAAAAGAGAAGAAAGAATGATGAGTCATCTGATGAGAACTGGGAACGACACTCACATCGGAGGAAGAGTAGGAAGGAGAAGAGGAGGAGTCATAGACATTCAGATGATTCAGATAGCTCTGAAGAGTCGGTGAGAATGCATAAAAGGAAGAGTAAGAGCAAGAGAAGGTCTTATTCTGATTCAGATGCCAGCGTGGATTCGCAGGTTGGCAGGGATAAAAGAGCATCTGAGAGGAGGAACAGGAAATAGTCATTATGATCGAGGGGAGTGTTGTACACCATTCAAGAAAACAACAATTTTATTGAAGATACATTCGAATTACAAGTTAATTAAGTACTACTAAACAATACAAGAATACAAAATTAAGAACATAACAGAAATAGAAAGAAAGGCAAAAAACGGGCTGAGGATATGGTTAAACCAAGGTCCCTTAAAACTGATTTCGGGCCACCCAAGTGAACCCGACAGTTTCCCAGGCTACAACAACCAAAGCAGTTTGTACTGCCGGAGTTAACACAACCCGGAATTATACCTTCAAGAACAAAACGAAATGAAGAAAATGAAAGAAAATCTGGTTGATGATCCAGTTTGAGAGAGTGTTTTTTTTGTTGCTGAACTTCCAAAACACCACTAAGTATAGTTTATATAAACTGGTTAGTGGATGTTTTAGTGGGACACATGTTGGTTTGCATGTTTAAACAACATGTATTACACTTAAGGCTAAGTCAAGTGTCCTGCCAGGTGCAAGGCCTGGAATAAGACCACCCACTGAGCCATAATCAAGCCATGTAAGCCATAACCGAGCCATACTGAACTAAGTGCAAAGTGCGCCACTAAAACGCCACATTACGCCTCCACGCCCACGCCCCCGGTCCCGGGCGCGTCGGGTGCTTCGCACCCTCCTAGCTCACTTGGGGTGTAGCCCCTTATAAGGAATTATAATTCTTCCAACACTCCTCCTTATAAACATACTAAATGTTTATTCTTCTACCAATGTGGGACACATTCATATTAGTTAATTATTCTTTCAACTCCTTTTAACATATCTATTAACTTGGATATTCTATGTTATTACATAAAATTTCCAACAGGGAGTACTCTTGATTTAAAAGGTATCTAACTTGTTCTCATTTTTAAAACTTTTGTTCATATGTTACAGAATTACTCATTTACTTTACTTTGATCTGTACGTGCAATTCTTTGTACCATTTTTCCGCTATTTGTTTTTTTCTTACCGAATATTTTATCTATATCTTATAATCATGCCATGTTTTACACGATTCTTTGATATTTTCACTCCATTCTCCAAGTTTCCAAGGCATCAGTTTTTGTTCTTTATAAAATATAAAAACAACTGCTAAAGACCGAAAATATGTACTACTAAAGTATGGAAACCGGTTTGTATAGCCCTAAAAAAAGATTAGAAACCCTATGTAAAAACAATAGAAACCTCTAACGGAAACCGGTTTTCACACGAAGGATAAAATCAGTTTTCTAAAAAGAATGGAAATCGGTTTTCACAACCCCTTAATTAAACAGGTTTCTATATCATTAAAACAGGTTTATGTATCCCTTAAAACCGGTTTCCTTTCTATTATAGGCTTTGGATATTTAATTGTGCCTTTCAAATTATGGGCCTTGGGCCTACATTAGTATGTTTTCAGGCGCTAGAGGTGGCTCCGCCCTCAGCTTGCGCCCAGGCGCATAGGGTGCATGCCTCTATCCATAGTTGTCAAAAGGGAAGTCAACCTCAAAGCGCAAAGACCCCAAATAGGGCGAAGACGAGAGGCGCAAAAAAAGCGCACGCCCGGGAAAAAAAATCGCACTAAGTAAGTATTTATATATAGTGAAAGATAATAGTAAAAAAAAATCAGATATCAGTTATAAAACCAAATATCATTCAAAAAATAACTTTTCCACCAAAAATTCAAATTATTAGACTATTATAAACATATATAAAAAAAACATAATTTTTTCTTCCCCCCATTTTATATTTTCACTATCTTCTTTTATCTTCTTAAACGACTATGGTCACTCATTAGATCTAGCCACGATTTGGCCGGATCTTGAATGAATCTTGACCCATTAAACCATTTTGACCGTCGTTGACCACCACAGTTGACCGTTGTTGACCGCCTTTTTCATGGTCGACTTGGGCCTAGGGTTTCAGGCGCTGGAGGTGCGCCTCACCCGCCTTTTGCGCCTAGCACAAGGGGCGCTCACCTTTAACAACACTGCCTCTATTAACTATTTAGGAGATACTAATGTACTTTAAAATCAATCAAATGATATCCAGAGTAGTTGGTATTGTAATAGTCAACTCGTATGAACTCGTATGATGATAGTGTATTCTTACGTATTAAACTACCAATCTCTTAGTCCTTATATACTAGCAGAGTTCATTGTTATTGACCAGTTAGTGAACATTAACTGGAAATTGCTTCAGTATGAATGTGTGGAATCACTAGATGTGACAAAATAGGCGGGTTTGGTAATGGTCAATTTTTTGGTTTTGACCCTCAAAACCATCAATTTTTTGTTTGGTCTAATTGAGTTGGTTTTTGTTGACTAATAACACTTTGGCATGAAACTTGTTTTAGAAATTTTGTAAGCTAATATCTTTGATACAACTGATATATGAGGATTTGTTCCAAAAGATGAATTTGAGGCAACCTTTTTAAATGTTTGAATTGTTCGAATCGACGAATCATTTGGGCTTTATATATTTTTCTTATGTAACCTTTTGGTTTTTTAAGAGGTTAGCACCAAATACGCCTCGGTACTAGGGCTGGCATAACAGGTCCGACACAACCTGTTAAGACACGACACGATAAGACACGGGACCTGTTAGAGTTGAACACGAACACGACACGATAACTTATCGTGTCATGTTTTCCAAACACGAACACGATACAAAAATTAACAGGTAACACGATAAAAACTTGTTAAGAAACCTGCTTACATGTTTACCTTTTTATATTATTTTTTTTAGATGTAAATACAGATTCGTATTCATATCTATATCAGTCTTTAATCTATACAATTAAGTATCTAAATGATGTATCTATCTCTATATCTAAAAAAGATGAAAAAACACATACACAACAACAAGATTACTGTACAAACACATATATAAAGACCCTAGATCTATAGAAAAATAAAGATGAAAAGAAATAGCGATTTGGTGGTGTTGAAGGCGTCGATGCCCTCCAACGTAGACCTGGAAAAGTAGATCTGTAAATTTATGGATCTCGTATTCGCCGCCGCTCTCATAACTACCATCAACCATATCAATACCAGTATATAGATATATACCAGTAAATAGATAGACATATACCAGTAAATAGATAGATATAGAGATATATCGGATAATGAAGATAGAAGATAAAATTTTGTTTGAAGTTCTGTGATATTTTTTTACAGAGATAGAAAGAGAGTGATATTAGATTGAAGGAGTAGATATGAAAATGAATATCATTTTGCTTAGTGGAAAAGATTTTTGACTGTATCCACGTGCTGCCTATATTATATTTCTCAAACAAACCTTCAAGTTTGGTGGGTTATAAGAACTAGACCTTCACTTTTTAACACTATATATTATAATTTTTTAATATAAAAATCTTAACATGTCTTTAACAGGTCTAACAGGTCCGGATCTGTTAAGACACGAAACCTGTTAGGCCCAAACACGAAACCTGTTAAGAACAAGTCGTGTCGTGTCGTGTTAACAGATTTCGTATCAAAATTGCCAGCCTTCCTCGGTACTACATGTCACCTTTTGGATTTTTAAAAGAATAGTACTATGTATTGTGCTTTGTATCTTCTTGGGCTTTATATAATTTTTCCCTTGTATGCTCCATAACTCAAATTTTACCAAAACTAATGCAAAACTCTTGGATCCTTGCACTTTGGTACTTAGAACAATTTGAACTGAAACTCAATTTCTATATATAATCCACTTTTTACGATTTCCCCTTCTCAATTTTCCCCTGATCATTGCAAACTTCAAATTGAGCGATTACATTAACCTAATTACAGGTATGATTCTATATAACGATATATGTGTATGTATGTCTCTAACTCTCTATATCATATATATCTTCCTGAATATGGTTAATTTTATCGATTAATTGGTGATTTATCTGCATGCTATTATTGAAACCCTAATAATAATTTAGTGAAATTCGGTCGATATAGATATGTCGATTCATGCCTCTAAGTATAAATCGGAATACCCAACCCTGCCCAAACTCAGTTTCTTTATATCATCCACTTTTTATGATTTCCCCCTTTTCAATGTTTCCACTAACTATTGCAAATCTAAACCCGCGTTCATATAAACCTAATTACAGGCATGCTTCTATACATACATATATATATATATATATATATATCCGTGGTGTCTCTATATCATATATATCTTCTTGAATATGGTTTATTTATTGAATAATTGGTGATTCGTTTGTGTGCTGGTATAGAAACCCTAATTATAATGTAGTATAAGTCGAATGGTTTCTGATTTCCTAACAGGAATTAAAACTAGATTGGAGGCAACGAAAAAAAAAAAAATGAATCTGGTGAAATTAAATTGTGTTTGTGTGTGTCGTGCCAGTGATATTCTCATCATTGTTCATATTGTATTTTTTTTGTTTCTCATTTCATCATTTGTGGGAAATATTTTTCTTGATGTTGTTGAAGATCTGGATTTACATTTAGGATATGTTATATATAGGGGAAAGATAATTTGAGACCACCTCTTATTTTAGGACCAACTAGGACCATTGATTTTTGTACACCATCATGATCTACTACGATATACAAGACTTTTTTGTAAAAACACTAAGACTTTCCGGCGATGGATCCATAGAAAAATCATGTGTAAGTTACTTACACATGTGTAAGTGTGTAAGTTAACTTACACATGATTTTTTCTGTGGGCCTGTCGCTTGAAAGTCTTAGTGTTTTTACAAAAAAGTCTTGTATATCATAGTAGATCATGATGGTGGTGTGTAACTTACGAAAATCAATGATCCTTTTTTGGACTTTTTTTAGTTGGTCTCAAATTATCTTTCCCCTGATATATATATATATATTAAAAATTGCTGGCAGTATGTAATTTGTCCAATTGAGATCTAGTATGTGCGGTTTTGGCCTGTTGCACCAGTTTCTTGTACACCCTTTGAGTTATACATACAGTTGCAATAGGATCTTGCTATTTACCATGCTTGTATAATGTGAACATGATTACTTATAGTCTCCTGGTTCTTATTTTTAAATTGCAGTTCTTTGGAACTCTCAAGATGCCGGCCACATCGGGTAGGGTTCGTATGCCAGCCAACAATCGCGTGCACAGTAGTGCTGCCTTGCAAACCCATCGTATTTGGCAAACTGCGATTGGATATGATCCTTATGCTCCTAACAAAAAAGATAACAAGAAGTCTGTCCAGCTTCAGGATTCCAATGAAGAACCTGAGGGAGAAAACACTTATGCTTGTTTTCAGGGGTTGCTTGCACTTGCTCGCATTACTGGGTCCAATGCTGATGGGGCTCGTGGGTCCTGCATGAAATGTGGTTTTGTGGGTCATCTGCAATTCCAATGTAGAAACTTTTTGAGCATCAAGGAGGATAAAGATAAGGACCCAAAGCTATTCAGGCTGCTGTTAATGCCGGTTCAGAGAAGCTAAAAGGGAATGGAAAGATAACCAGTGAGAGTTCAGATGAGAGTGACGAAGAGGAGAGTGAGAGTTCAGACTTGGATTATGATTCAGAGATCGAGCAGGCGATTGCTCAGAGGTTTGTGAAGAGGCTGAGTAGTAAATCAAAGTCACTGAGAGAGAAGAAAGATGACGATTCTGATGAAGATGAGTTGGATTATGAGATGAGAAAAAGGGGTAGGTCGAGAAGTACAACTGATAGTGAATGAAAGAAGTGTCATCTGATGAGAACTGGGAACGACACTCACATCGCAGGAAGAGTAGGAAGAAGAAGAGGAGGAGTCATAAACATTCAGATGATTCAGATAGCTCTGAGCCTCTGAAGACTCTGTGAGAACGCATAAGAGGAAGAGTAAGAGCAAGAGAAGGTCTGTTTCTGATTCAGATGCCAGCGTGGATTTGCAGGTCAGGGATAATTAACATCTGAGAGGAGGAATAGGATATGGTCATTATGATGGAGGGGAGTACTCTTGATTTAAAAGGTATCTCACTTGTTTTCCTTTTTGAAACTTTTGTTCCTATGTACAGAATTACTCATTTACTTTACTTTGATCTGCACGTGCAATTTTGCACTATTTTGCCGCTATTTGTTTATTTCTTACTGAATATTTTATCCATGTATTATAATCATGCCATGTTTTACACGGTTCTTTGATATTTTCACTCCATTCTTCAAGTTTCCAAGGCATCTGTTAGCGTTCTTTATAAAATATAAAAAGTTAAAAACTACTAAAGACCGAAAATATGTACTACTAAAGTATGGAAACTGGTTTCTATAGCCCTAAAAAAAAGATTATGGACCCTATTAAAAAACAATAGAAAGTGGAAACTCGGTTTTCACACAAAGGATAAAATCAGGTTTCTAAAAAGAATGGACACCGGTTTTCAGTTTTCACAACCCCATAATCAAAACAGGTTTCTATATCATTGAAACCGGGTTATATATCTCTTAAAAACCGGTTTCCTTTCTATTGTTGGGTTTGGATATTTAATTGCGCCTTTCAAATTATGGGCCTTGGGCCTGCGTTTTCAGGCGCTAGAGTTGGCTCCGCCCTCGCCTTGTGCGCAGGTGCATAGGGTGCACGCCTCTAACAAATATGTAGATACTAAAATACTTTAAAAGCAATCAAATGATATCCAGAGTACTTGGTTTTGTAATAGTCAACTCGTATAATGATAGTGTATGCTTACGTATTAAACTACCAACCCCTTAGTCCTTAGATACCAGCAGAATTCGTTGTTATTGACCAGTTAGTGAACATTAACTGGAAATTGCTTCAGTATGAATGTGTGCAATCACAAGATGTGGCAAAACGGGCGGGTTGGGTAATAGTCAATTTTTTGGTTTTGACCGTCAAAACCATCAATGTTTTGTTTGGTCAAATTGAGTTGGTTTTGGTTGAACAAAAACACTTTGTATGAAATTTGTTTTAGAAAATTTAGTAAGCTAATATCTTTGAAACAGCTAATATATGAGGATTTGTGCCAAAAGATGTATTTCAGGCAACCTTTTATATGTTTGAATTGTTCGAATCATTTGGGCTTTATATATTTTTCCCATGTAACCTTTTGGTTTTTTAAGAGGTTAGCACCAAATATGCCTCGGTACTACATGTGACTTTTTCGTTTTTTAACAGAATAGTACTACATGTCACCAAATACTATGTGTTTTGCTTTGTATCTCTTTGGGCTTTATATAATTTTCCCCTTGTATGCTCCATCACTCAATTTGATTTTCGACTATGGTTGTGGTTCTACTTGTTTTCTACATGCTGCAAATTTTTTATCCTGCAATATACAGTGTTTGACTTTGTTGCTATTTAGTCAATTTCTGTGGTATACCAGGGGTATACTGGTGGTATTTCGGTTTTCGGTCCTCCACTGGTATACCGGTATAGATTTTTGTCCAAAATTTCGGTACCGAGATTCTCGGTGAAATTTACCGAAATCGGTCAAATTTCGGTCCAAATTTCGGTGGTATACTAGTTTTTCAGATTTTTTTAAAAATTTTTTATTAAATTATTTTTTTCCAAACTAAAAAACAACATAAGAAACAGTAAAATTTTGAAGTATTGACACTAATCTATCGAAGATTGACACTTTTAAGCTTGAATTTGATATTTAGATTGAGTATTTACTTAATATAATTCCTATTTGTGTGTATAATTGCAATCTTTTTGGTATATATATAATTATGTATAATACTTTTCATAATATTAAGATCACCGAAATACCATTGAAATAACCGATTTCAAATACATGTGTTCACCGAAACACCGAAATTTTGGTCCTTAATTACTTAGCTTTGTTGTGAGATTTCTAGGTAGATTAATTAACATTCTACCAGTTGTCTTGGATAAATTATCGAATTGTATTTCTGTATTACAATGTATGTTGTTGATATCTTGCTTGCTCTGTGGATACTGTCTTTGGGGCCTGAATCATTCCATTTGATATGCAGAATTTTTTTTGTCTACGTTACTTGTGCATTTCTACATTTTAACTTTTCTGTTTGCATGAGGGCATCTTATTGATCGCTAACACTTTGGGTTTCGCAGGAACTGGAAACAGCGTAGCATTAGTGCTATGTTGTGTGTAACATCAGCTGTAGCATTATTGCTATATTCTCATGCTGATCTAAAAAAAATGCCGGATGTAGTGTTATTGATGTAAACTGTCATGCTGGTGATAGGATTAGTGCTATATTGTGTGTAACATCAGCTGTTATGTACTTCAGTACTTGTATGAGTTATATTTTCTAGAAATTGAAATTGTACCTTGCAATGTACCCTAGCAGCCTTTTTGCAATGTATTTCACTTATCTCGCGATTCTTACATGGTGGTGTTTTATATGGTCAAATTCGTATATTGTGCTGAAGACCTGTATTCGTATTCTTACATGATGGTGTTTTATATGGTCAAATTTCCTTTTGGTGACGTGGTCGAATTCTATTGGACGATGAAGAAGCAATGCTATCATCACTGTCGTTAAAAAAAAAAACAAAAACAAAAACCTTCCATGAGCTATGTTTCCTTGTCATGCCTGTTGGCTAACTCACAGCACTTCATGTATACTTCGTCATTTACTGACCTGTATCAACAGTTTTGTGACCATTTGAACCGATTACTTATTTTACCTATACTTTTGATTGTCATATTCGGTTTACCTCAGTATCTATATATACGTGTTAGATGATGATTACCATGTGTTAATTCAAATCTTCAACATGAACCAACGTTGTCTTCTTTTCATTTAACAAAAAATAACAAAATATATGTCATATTCTAATTTTTTTTTTTAAAAAATGTAAATAGAGAGCAAAATAAATTTAAAAGAATAAAATCTTTTGTAGAAGAAGAAACCATAATAAATGTATAATTGAAAACAAAATAAATTAAATAACAACGGCCATTAAAAGACACTTTTGCTTTTACCCTCACGTGTTTAACACGTGCATACATTAACGGCCAAATAACAACGGCGTCTATGAAAAGGACCACAATTGCAAATTTTTGCCAACTTTAGGGATGCAAATTGATAACCTTTTACTTCAGGGATTAAAAGTGAGAAACGTACCAACTTTATCGACGAAAAAAAGTAATTTATTGATTAGGTAATGAATAAACATGAACAAAATACCAAAAACTAAATTAAAGTGATATAAAAAAACATATGTTTCTTTTGTTGAGAAGTTATAAGACCATGATTTTTTTTAAAGATAAAAATGAGATGAATGACGGAAAATGATTAATTAAAATATATTTAGGTTGTATATATAATAACCCTTCTTGTGAGAGTTTTAAGGACAGTGTATATCTTTAAAATTTAAAAAGATTTGTTTTTAATAGAAAAAGATTAATAATATATTTTAAATATAATTATCTATTTAATAAGTAAAAAAAAGGAAAAATCTAGAAGAAAACAAAAAGAGAGATATATTAATTAGGAAGGAGAATTAACCTAGCAAGAAGGATTAGTAATGCCAAGTTTACACCAACATACTTTTTTGGTTATTTATAGATAACTACTACTTAATAAAACAAATATCTTTTTTTTTTCCTCTATAACTTTTTAATTAAGCATTTGCAGGGGTTCATATCGGTCTACGGTGTTAGAATATTGATCGAAACCTTTCTGATGATCAAACTTGATATTTCGAGAATTCGAGTCAACATTAATTTGAATTTCTTCAAATTCGATCTATTTGATTTAAACGTTTGCTTCCGCAACATTTTTACTTTTAGCCATAAAATTAATATTTATAACTACATTGCCACTTAAAATTTATAACTACAGTAAACATTGCCACATGGCCTACATGTGCATATGCTATTTCTTTGCAATTACCTTTACACACAAACTAAGAAGAAAATTCACTTGATCTCACAAGTTATATCATCCTTTACACACAATTGTTGTACATATATAAACCGTTCACATTACGACGCCAGTTTGAAATATATGCAACTGGATTGCTAGGCTACACTACAAACGTAAAACTGATTATTGTAAGTTATGATATTGCAAAACAACGTCATTTTGGTAACTGCTCCATGCAGTTGTTTCATTTGTCCAGATAAAATTTTCCATGAAAAACTGAACATTGTTAGTTACTCGTATAATATTACAAAATTGATTCCGTTGACTAGATCAGCTCCAACGGAAGGCTTTCCATGGCAACCTGAAATTTTATAACAAACAAACATTCAGAATATATGGTAGATAGTGAATGATGAAAACTTACAGACCAACATGTACCCATTTTCTTAAAGCTTTTGGATCAGATTTTTGCTGCACGTTATACAATTCAGTCTGAAATGTAATGAGGAGTGTGATCTTGAACTCAATTGAGAATGGTCTGCACAAAAGATTGCAAAGTATGACGCATACACTTTAGCCGTCACCAAGGTAGATGGGAGATACTATGAAATGACTGAAAGAAAATAGATACAAAATCCTAGCTGGGTGTAGTTCAATTGTTCAAAAGTGATACAAAGTCAGGGGGAAACAGTTAAGATCAACCTTTCCAGCAGTTTGTTGAGAACCGCTAGCGCTTTGAAAGAATAGTGAAGTAAGGCATCTTAAACTGTAGTAGGACAAATTAGTTAACAAAGGCACTTAGGATATTCTTTTGGGCATTTGGATGCGCTTTAGTGTGACCAGTTCTTTGCATTTGGGCCATTTACTTATTATTTCCTTATTGTGGCCACCCACCCAAGGCTAATAATCCAGATTTGTGAATGGCTGGTGAATTTCTCGGTTCCATAACTTTGCAGGGTTCTAGTGGAGCCCTGGCTTTGCCTGCTAGGTGAACAAAGTTGGCTCGAGTGGGATTTTCTGATTTGCTCCACAAAAATAGATAACCTTCTTTAATGAAGACGATTTCTCGTTTCACCGCTTCCAATGCCAATAGTTTCAAATGTTTAGCTGACACATAGCTTCAAAGGCTAGACAGCACAGCTATATAGCAGTAAAGATACGAAGAGCATTAAGTAACGATTCGTGGTTACAAGGTTCTAAATCTCTTATGTGTTGTTAATTTAACCACTAAGAGATCCAACGGGCAGGTTATAAGATTTAGTTAAGAAGACAAGTCAAATGGGTTGACAAGTGCCTAAAGTTAACTAAGGCTCATGGCTTAGTTTCTATCTCTAAGAGGTCAAATGCGCTAATCAAAAGATTTTTTTTTTTCTTTATACGTTGAAAAATAAAAAGATTTAGTTAAGACAAGAAAACTGGGTCACAAAGTGCCTAAAGTGTAATAACTATCAAGGGCTCATGGACTGACGGTCACACGGACCACACTGAAAATGGTTGCCACATGAGCACCCCACAGAAGAACTATTTACCCACTCAGACGTTGATAATTACTAATTCAAAAACAAAACAAAAATACAAATCACACACACATATCCGGCATGGAGAACACCATGGTTCCCTCCACCAGGCCATGACCATGGTGGTAATAGTATGGCATGACAGCATGGAGTTGAACCATGAACTATGGTGAGTGCCACATCAGATGCCCTAATAATGCATACAACATTACAACTTCCTAATTCACTTCTTTGCAAAACTTAGTGGAAATTTTTTTAGAACCACAGAACATGTACACATCCACCTCTATTCCTAACGGGAGTTGAACCACCTTAGGAACTGCTAGCTGTTGGTAGAAAACTTTAGAATAATATTGTATAGTTTGTGTAATCATTATTAACACACCAATCAGTTATAGAAGAAAGCTTAAAAAAATACTCGAAAATTTTTTCAGGTTGCATGGGCCATTTCACCTGTACTAAAAATTACCCATCCAACCCGCCCAGGTTGCCACCTCTAAATTTAACTTTTAATAGACTATGAAACCGAACTAAGAAATTCAATTACATTTGTTTAAAAGATCAAGGGTTATAATGATAATCATTTCATGCAAAATTATCAACTTACCCAGCAAACACAGTAGGGCATGTCAAAAGTCGGGAAGCATGACATAAATAGGCAGAGACATATTACGGCAGACATCTCCATCTGCTATCTATGGAAAGGTGAAGATTTGTCACATTAAAATCAAAAGGTAAGTGCTGTATGAAAGGTTTATTAAGAAAGAGGTATGTGCCTGAGTAGTCTGAACTGTAGATGTTTCTGTTGTTATCTTTTCCCCAACCATAATTGACTCTACACGGAGCAAGTGAATTTCAATGGAGTAAATAGGAAGCACAGATGCTTCAACTGTTAGCTCTCCCACTAAAGGATCCGATAAAAGACACTGAGTACAAATTCTACTGGATACCTTAAAGCCACCTACGTGAAGTAAAATTTGTCAGGTATAGCAATAACATGATCAACTTGACTACAAAATTAAAAATATTATAAGCGACTTAAAAACAAAATTACAAATGCAATAAAACTAAGTGATATAAGTGACTTATTTACACCCATTAAACTTACTCTCTATAGTAACTAAGTTTAATCGCAAAGCGTAAATACTAACCGGTGTCCCTTACCCAATGACTAGAGTCCGTTATGCTCTATAAGGCCCTTTAACCACATATATCTCTTACATTTTATAAGGATGGCCCAAACTGATACTTTTAGTGGAACATCACAAACGTAACCGTCAGTTACAAAAAAGTACATCGATATTTAGTTCAAATGTAGCGTGCAACGGTCTTCCACCATTTATTATTATTATTATTATTATTATTATTATTATTATTATTATTATTATTATTATTATTATAATAGCCGTTATTAGTCAAAGGATACATTAATAATTAAGTAAAGATTAATTATTAAAATTTTTAATTACGTAACTAAACCTGTTAAGACACTATTTTTAAATCAAATGTCTGTCAATGATTAAACACCCAAACTACGCCAAACCCGGCTAAAATACGCCAAACTACACTATTTTTAATTCAATTAGAGTCTTATGATTTTTTGCCATATGATGACTATTGATGGAGGTAGGACCTCTTTTAACCATTGCTTTTGTCTTGTATGATTGTGAACTTATCTCTTGTCTGATGTTGTCGGAGATTCTTGCTTATCCGTAAAACGTTTGATTAACGTTTCTTCCATTTCATCAAAAATGTCTTCCAAAGGTATTTCTTCGGACTGCGGTTGAGATTCTCCAGCTAGATTATTGTCTTCAGAATTCATGGAAGTGTCGGATTTGTTCCACTTGCTATTTTGAAGGATGTCCTTTCTCAATTCTTGAATGTAGGCTTTTATAATATCCTGCTTGGACATCACATTATGTCCTTGTCTTCTTAGTTTTTCTTCAATTTGTTGAAGAAGACTTGGATTCTCCTGGCTATTGAGATATTCCATTTGCTCTTTATATGATTCAAGAGCTTTCTTGAGTTTGTCCAATGTATCTTGGGATTGTATTAATCCCGTAGTATGATCTTTTTCTATCATTTTTCTCTAAAATTTTGTCAAGAATACCCTTTGTATACAAGGGGGATTATCTTCAGGAAAATTGACTTCTGGCATCCATTTCCAAATCCATGGGATTGAAAATTCAGTAAAGAAATGTAGCAAGGGTATGACCTCGTTAGAACTATTGTTCTTGATGATTGCATCTTTCAATTTTGGGCTAATATTAACCCATTCGATATAAAGACTTTTATAAGGATCCGGTAGAATTTGGACGGATGGTCCATGTGTTTTCCACCAAATAATAAACCAATTTGGAATTTTGCGGTTATAAACCTTTTCACAAACTTTAAAGAACCAAGTATGTTTCCTTTGAGGATTTTTGTATAAAAAAGCTTTATGAAAGCTATCTATATAATCCCAATAATTATATTTTACTTGGATGCGTGATTCTGCATAAGTAAATTCTTTTTCTCTTAGGGTACTAAGTTCCCATTCATCAGGTAAAATTATATGTTTTATTATTGCTTTACTAAAATTAAAAACTTTTGAGTTTGAATTTGCATAAAAGTGTTGAAATTCACATGTATCTGTAGCATTTAAAAGGGCTTCATAGTATGACCTTGGTTTGTATGATGTGGCTGCATATGATGCATTGTCTAAATACCTTGTCAAAATATTCCAGGGATCATTACCTGTTTCATAATACCTTAAAACATCTTCATGTTCTAAGGTGAATATGACCTCCTTGTAGGGAATTCAAACATATTCAGCAGCATCATCTGATTCTTCTTCTGTTGCTGCTTTGAGATATGAAGGGATATTATCCCCTTTCTTATTTTTTTAGCAATTCTATAAATTCCTCTCTGAATTCTCCATACATATCTTCTTTTGGAGATGATGATGATGATGATGATGATGATGATGATGAGGAAGCGAGATTTGCAGCTATTAGATGTCTCTTTCCTTGTTGTGCAATTTGGGGCCTTTTTCCATCTCTGGGTTGGCTACTTCTACCCCTTCCTGGGTAGCTTCCTCTCTCTGTTGAATGTCGGATCATTTGGACATTTTCTGTAAAAACTCACGAGTTAGATAATCAGGGAGACTATTATCCTCCCCTTTCTTATATAGTATCTCAAAATCAAAAGGAGCTAAGTGGGCTTGCCATCTGGCAAACATTTGTTTTGACACATCATGCTTGAAATCTTTATTAAACATAAATTTGGCAGCTTGACAATCTGTTTTAATAATAAAATGTTGATTGTATAAATCTTCTTGAAATTTTAAAACACACTTAATAATTGCGAGAATTTCTTTAGCAATAGTTGCATAATTCTTTTGTGCGTTGTTCAATTTCCCTGAATGGAACCTAATCAAATATTCTTGTTTATTTTCATCAATTTGTTTTAAAATTCCTCCGTTTCCTATATCAGAGGCATCTGTTTCTATAATCTTTTTCCAATTAGGATTTGCCAATGTTAAACAAGGGATACTTTTAACCCTTTGTTTAATTTTCTGGACTATTTCAGTATGCTTATCAGTCCAAGGACATGGAACTTTCTTTAGTCTATCATATAAGATAGCAGTATCTTGAGGAAGATTTTTGTAAAATGGGGAAATATAACTTAAACTTCCCAAAAATCTTTGTAATTGAGTTTTATCTAAAATTTTATTCGGAAATTTTGTAGAAAATTCTATACTTCTATTAATAGGTATTATTTTTCCTTTCTCAATATTATGACCAAGAAATCTGATATTTGTTTGGAAAAACATCATTTTTGATTTAAAAATTACTAGACCATTATTAATGATAATTTTCTCGAATATTTGAAGACGTCTAAAATGTGTTTCAATATCTTTCGAAAATACTAAGATATCATCAATATAGACTATAATGAAATCACTATAAGGATTAAAAATGTCATTCATAATTTTTTGAAATTCTGAGGGAGCATTTTTAAGCCCAAATGCAATAACATTCCATTCATATTGTCCAAAAGGGACATTAAAAGCAATTTTATAAGTATCATTCTCACTAATTTGGATTTGCCAATATCCTGACTTTAAGTCCAACTTAGAAAAGATAAGTGCTTCATGTAACCTATCTAAATCTTTTTTATTAGGAATTGGATATCTAATCCATTTTAAAACTTTATTTAAGGGCTTATAATTTATAACAAGACTAGGGACACCTCTTTCTTGCTCTGCATGTTTATTAACATAAAAAACAGTACATGACCATTGTGATTTAGAAGGTTTTATTAACCTTTTTTGTAAAAGGGTATCAATTTCTTTTTTACATAGATCAAGATATTGCGAGTTCACTTGACAAGGCTTAGCTTTTGTAGGTATTTTACTTTCATGAAATTCATCTTCATATGGAAGATTTACAATATGCTTTTTCCTATTCCAAAATGCATTTGGATGATCATCACAAATTTTTAGAGTAAAATGATTGGTTAATAATTTTCTTTTAATTTGGGATTTTCTAATTTTTCTTCAATAGTGTTAATATTAATTTCTTCTTTAAGAAAGTTAACTTGCTTAATTTTTGCTATTAGTAAATCTTTTACTTCTGAGAGTGCTCTTGTAAAAGGTTGAGTAATAAATTCAAAAGTTATTGCTTTATTATTAAAAGTTCCTGTTATTCCGTTTTTATCAACCCCTTGTATTGAGAATATCTTCTCAATAAAATGAGCGCCTAAAATCATCTGATTTGTTATATTTTTGATAAGTATAAAATTAGTTGGTATGCAAACATTTTTTTGCATATTTTAACATTTTGTAGTTTATATTTAATATTCATTTTTTCACCACTTGCTGTGCTTAATGAATATGTAGTTTTTTGAAAATATTTAGTAGGAATTAATCTTCTTGTAGACAATTTAAATCTGCTCCACTATCAACTAGAGCTATAAATTCTTTTCTATAATGATTGTCTATTAATAAATTAATCTTAACAAACCATTTTTTTGAAGTCACCATTTCTATTGTAGCTAAAAAATCATCTTCCTTATTTGGAATAACTTGTTTATTTTCTTTTATTATTGGATTAAGTTGTTTATTTTCTCCAATTATTTGATATTTTCCTTTTGTCTCTAAAATAGTAATTCTATTATCTAATTTATTATTATTGTTTTTGAGATTATTTATCTCGCCTTTTAAATTATTAATCTCATGTATTAAGTCTTGTATGGAGACATTAGTAGACAAATTGTCTTTTTGTTTTTGTTTAAGTATTTTATATACGTCGGACATTGTATAAGGTTCTGAATCATTTGATGATCCTTCTCCATTATTAGATAAATGACTAATGATTTTTGATCTTATCTCTTCATCTTGTACCATTTTTAGTACATCTAAAGTTTCACTATTTAAAACATTAATTTTTAAATCTTCAAATTGAGCTTGTATTTCATAAATTTCATATTCTTCGTTTTTATTTTGACAACAATTATTATTGCAAGAACTTTCTTCTTCTTCAGATATAAAATCTTCTTCTTTTATACAATTTATTTCTTCTTCCGAATCTATATTTTCAGATTCATTTTCAGTTCCTGATGAGTTTAATAAGATTCTCATTAAACCTTCTTTTAAATCTTCATCTATATGAAGATTATTAATCTTTTTCTTTACTCTGCATTTATTTGCATAATGGCCTATTTTGCCACACCTATAACATGTTTTTGGCTTATTATTATAATCTTTTTGTCTTTTATTTTTTCTCTCTTCTGTCTTTTCTCACCTTTTTATTTTGGAGTGTTTATTATAATTTCTTTTTCGTTTGTAATTTTTGTTTTTTGGAATATATTTTTCTTTTGTAGTACATTTACATTCCATACCAAATTGGTCACAAAAACTTCCCATTTGTTTCCTTTCTAAAAAGGTTCAATACAGAAAAGAGTTGAAGATTTAATTAAAAATATAAAATACAAAAATGAAATAGTAGTAAATGAAGCTACAACTAGTATTCAGCCACCTCCAGAAATCAATGATTTCAAAATAAAATCTACAACAAATGACTTAGAAAAACTATTAGCTGAAAAATTTAAAAGTTTTAATATTAATGTAATAGACAAAGATGATGATATATCGGAAGACGAATTTAATAATGAGATAAATAAATTAGAAAGGTTTTCACATAAATATTCAGATAAACCTTCTCAAAGATTATTTTATTATCCAAGGCCTACCCCACAAGATGTCCTGCATGAGGAACAAGAATATATTGTAAATAATAGTTACAACGGTAAAAGTATTTACGAATGGAATATTGATGGTTATATTGAGAGATACATTTATAATATAGTACATAAAATGATGATGTATTGTACAATTTGTAAAAATAATGATAGAACAGTAGCAAGTATGATAGTTGCACGCTTTACAGGTCAATTAAAAGGATGGTGGGATAATTACCTTACCATCGCAGATCAAACTCAAATACTGAATACAGTTAAAGAAGAAAATGGTACAACAAAAATGAATGTGGTCTACTCACTAGTGGTTAAGATTATAGAACACTTTACGGGTAGATGATCAGATAATTCTGAAAATAAAATTACTAGACCATTATTAATGATAATTTTCTCAAATATTTGAAGATGCCTAAAATGTGTTTTAATATCTTTCAAAAATACTAAGATATCATCAATATAGACTATAATGAAATCACTATAAGGATTAAAAATGTCATTCATAATTTTTTGAAATTCCGAGGGGCATTTTTAAGCCCAAATGGCATAACATTCCATTCATATTGTCCAAAAGGGACATTAAAAGCAGTTTTATAAGTATCATTCTCACTAATTTGGATTTGCCAATATCCTGACTTTAAGTCAAACTTAGAAAAGATAAGTGCTTCATGTAACATATCTAATAAATCTTTTTTTTATTAGGAATTAGATATCTAATCCATTTTAAAACTTTATTTATGGGCTTATAATTTATAACAAGACTAGGGACACCTCTTTCTTGCTCTGCATGTTTATTAACATAAAAAGCAGTACATGACCATTGTGATTTAGAAGGTTTATTAAACTTTTTTGTAAAAGGGTATCAATTTCTTTTTTACATAGATCAAGATATTGCGAGTTCATTTGACAAGGCCTAGCTTTTGTAGGTATTTTACTTTCATGAAATTCATCTTCATATGGAAGATTTACGATATGCTTTTTCCTATTCCAAAATGCATTTGGATGATCATTACAAATTATTAGAGTAAAATGATTGGTTAATAATTTAATTTTTTCTTTTAATTTGGGATTTTCTAATTTTTCTTCAATAGTGTTAATATTAATTTCTTTCTTTAAGAAAGTTAACTTGCTTATTTTTTGTTATTAGTAAATCTTTTACTTCTGAGAGTGCTCTTGTAAAAGGTTGAGTAGTAAATTCAAAAGTTATTGCTTTATTATTAAAAGTTTCTGTTATTCCGTTTTTATCAACCCCTTGTATTGGGAATATCTTCTTAATAAAAGGAGCGCCTAAAATCATCTGATTTGTTATATTTTTGATAAATATAAAATTAGTTGGTATGCAAACATTATTTTTGCATATTTTCACATTTTGTAGTTTATATTTTATATTCATTTTTCACCACTTGCTGTGCTTAATGAATGTGTAGTTTTTTGAAAATATTTAGTAGGAATTAATCCTTTTTGTAGACAATTTAAATCTACTCCACTATCAACTAGAGCTATAAATTCTTTTCTATAATGATTGTCTATTAATAAATTAATCTTAACAAACCATTTTCTTGAAGTCACCATTTCCAGTGTAGCTAAAAAATCATTTTCCTTATTTGGAATAACTTCACAACAAGGGCGAACCAAAGGCTTGCGCGAAGGAAGAAGCAAATCAATCAGAATGGAGACAGGGAGGAGAGGTAAAAGATATATATTTTCGAGCCTGAACATATAAGCAACCTTCTATCTGGCCTCTATACCAGTAGTGGAGTGGCTTGGTTTATTTTCTTTTATTATTGGATTAAGTTGTTTATTTTCTCCAATTATTTGATATTTTCCTTTTGTCTCTAAAATAGTAATTCTATTATCTAATTTATTATTATTGTTTTTGAGATTATTTATCTCGCCTTTTAAATTATTAATCTCATGTATTAAGTTTTGCATGGAGACAATAGTAGACAAATTGTCTTTTTGTTTTTGTTTAAGTATTTTATATACGACGGACATTGTATATTATTATTATTATTATTATTATTATTATTATTATTATTATTATTATTATTATTATTATTATTATTATTATTATTATTATTATTGTTTGAGCATGAAAAGTAGAGCTCAATCACAAAGTTAAAGAGTTTAACCATGAAAATCATCAAGATCTCCTCAAAAAGAGTGCAAACCTAATAAACTCTTGACGAATCTAAGGTGTATGATGATTTTCCAATAGAGATGTATTGATCTATGGAGGATATTAATGATATATGATTTTTATGTGATGATTGATTGATGATGAATGCTTATGAATATATATTGATGATGTTGTATATTCTCTGATATTTGCAGAGAGTGTTGTATCAAATATGTGTGTGATAAATTGATTGTGAATGAAATGTCCTGACAAACAATTGATGAGGCCTATTTATAGGCATCTGATTAGGGTTTTCTAGTACTTTGGGTCATGCAATATGGGCCCTGGCTCGATACGACAACATTAGGTATAGAACATTCCTTATTAGTCATTTGAATACTCATTTATCAATATGTCAATGCTAATTTGGATTGATGTTAACCAATATCGAGCTTCTAGGCTTTGATATAACTCAATCGAGGTTTAGCCTCGATTTAGCTTACTTATATACCAAAAATGTTATTGAGGTCTAGGCATAGAAAGAAGACAACTGGGTCGAGCTCCATCTCTCTTTACCTTGCCAAGCTTGGCCAGTGGGGGCCACCCCATCTTTGCTTCACCTAAGCCTTACCAAGAGAGAATGTCTTCCTTTGTTTAGTTTCCCTTAGACACTTAGTTTTTTTCTAAGCTTAGATACTTTGTCCTTTCCTAGGCTTAGACACTTAGTCTTTTCCTAGCTTAGACACTTTGTCCTTTCCTAGGCTTAGACACTTAGTCTTTTCCTAGGCTTAGACACTTAGTCTTTTCCTAGGCTTAGACACTTAGTCTTTTCTTTAAGCTTAGACACCATTCCTTCCTTGGTAAGCCTAGGCATGGGGTCCACCTCCAACCTCAAAGCTTTTCCTCCTTGTCTTTTACTTAAGCCTTGGCTGGGCCCCCACTCCTTGCTTCCAGACTTAGACTTTGTCTATCCTTCCTTCTTTTAGACTTTGTCTAAACTTCTTTCCTTCTTTATTTAAGCTTAGGCGCGGTGCTATTTCCATCCTTCTTGCTAAGCTTAGGCGTGGGGCCCATTTCCAACCTCAAGCCTCGACAACCGATCTTTAACATATAAATGAATATATATATTAACTAGACTTAGACTTTATCCTTCCTTGGAGGCCTAGGCTGGGCCCCATGGCTTCCTCTCCTTTGCTTAAGGTTATATGCATTTCCGTTCTTACTTGTCTAGCCTTCCACTCTAAGGTTGGAAGCCTTTCCTTCCTTACTTGTCTAGCCTTTGAGGCCTTTTCTTCCTTACTTGTCTAGCCTTGGAAGCCTTTTCTTCCTTACTTTGTCTAAGCTTCCAAGTCTTCCCTCCTTAGACTTTGTCTAAGCTTCCTAGCCTTCCTCCTTAGACTTTGTCTAAGCTTCCAAGTCTTCCCTTCTTAGACTTTGTCTAAGCTTCCAAGCCTTCCTCCTTAGACTTTGTCTAAGCTTCCAAGTCTTCCCTCCTTAGACTTTGTCTAAGCTTCCAAGCCTTCCTCCTTAGACTTTGTCTAAGCTTCCCAGCCTTCCCTCCTTAGTCTATGTCTTGCAAACCTTACTTTTTTGTATTTTTGTGAAGGCTCGACATATTTGATTTTATATAATTAGGGATTTATTTTGGTGATAACTCACTATAATCATCAATTATTATTATTATTATTATTATTATTATTATTATTATTATTATGTCTCCTCTTTAAGACATTTCTATAGGACCTAGGAAAAAGTAGTAATCATAGAAAAGACCTAATCTCAGTTCAGGAAGCAGTGTGTGCCTTTGTGTGTCTTGAGTGATATAAAAGAAGACCATTTCAGGAGAAATGGGTTTCTCAGGCATACCAGCTATTAAAGAAAAAAAAATGCATTTAAGATACGCAAGTCTTTATTTCTAAAGAACTCATAAAAAGGGACTGGAACTAGTTACCCAATTCACTTTCAATTATGAACTCCATTGTAGCAGACAATGTTTTATGTAAGTATCCTCTCACAACATCTACATTTAGCAGATACTATTACTATCACAAGTATGGTAGACATCCAATGGTTATAAGTATACATAAGTGGTGAAACGTGGAATGAAGATCAACTATTGAAGAATGCATACCTGGATGCTAATGTTTGCTCCATGGAAAGTATCGTAGAATTTATCTTGTTTTTCTCCATTTTTAAGAGTTATTGAAAATGGTATCTGTCAAATTCAAGATCCGATATTTCCTAGAATTTTAAGTCACATATTACAATGAAATCGACAGGTTAAACACTTAAATCAAAATAAGCAACTAAAACCCTTTCACAATTTTGTTTAAGATAACATAGTTTACTGGTCATGGTCGGTGTAGAATTGAAAAAAATGGTATCAAATAAATAAAGGTACCGAATGAAATTCTTTTTTACATTCAACAAAACGTAAATATGACAGACATTAGGACAATAAGAAAATCCTTTTTTAATCTTTGAAATATAAGAGATATAGCTAAAATAAACATATTAGGATAACATAACTGTACAAGTTGTTTTGAAACTATATACCTGAGATGTGCCAGCACCGATCTTTCCCGAAGGTTGAATCTCAATGCTCCTCTTCCTGAAAAAAGTTAATACTATCAACTTTTTCAAGATAAAAACGGCTTGCAGAAGTGAAAACCAGAAATAGCCTGATCAAGTACAACAGTTCTACATTGACTACAAATTTTTGCATTAATAAGTGTGTGTATATATATATATATATAGAGAGAGAGAGAGAATAGGAATAGGCTTAAGAACACCATAAATTGATTCAATAATTTCAGCTGAACTTCCACGAACCTATCTCCTCTCACCAACATTAATTATAATAAGATATTTTTGCATTTATTATTTTTGCATTTATTATTTTTAAAGTTATTTACATACAATACACAAAACTTTAGTTATTTCCTACTATAGACATTCGTTCAAAGTTTATTACGTTCCAGGATACTTATCCCTAGCATAATATAACTGTACAAGTTGTTTTGAAACTATATACCTGAGATGTGCCAGCACCGATCTTTCCCAAAGGTTGAATCTCAATGCTCCTCTTCCTGAAAAAAATTAATACTATCAACTTTTTCAAGATAAAAACGGCTTGCAGAAGTGAAAACCAGAAATAGCCTGATCAACTACAACAGTTCTACATTGACTACAAATTTTTGCATTAATAAGTGTGTATATATATATATAGAGAGAGAGAAGAAGGGAAACAGACGAACTGGTACAAATTTTCCCATGCAACATAGACGGTAAGATGAATACCACAGTGAGAAACAGAAGAAGGGAATTTGGTGATAATTTTTCCATACAATTGCTTCCTGATATCAATTAATCAATCATTTTTGTTAACAATTCAACACTTTAAATAATACATTAATAATCATATAAAAAAAAATTAGATTAGGTTTAAGACTTAAATGCGCATTTGGGCGATAAGTACGATTGGATCGGGAGAGTTTTATTTCAATAAACATTTTTTCATAACACAACTTCCTTCGTGATGATCGATCGATTATGTCTACCCCCGACGTACTTCAATACCGTTATATTTGTCACTTATCAAAAACCTTTTGAGATTTTTTTCTTTCTTTTACGTCTTAGTTCAGTTTCCGGATTAATTTACAACAACACGTCAAACAATAAAATTTTGGGTATGGGTAGTTACATTTCAAATCTAAGTTTATATGGGTTTTACCATTAGTCCATTATCAATGGATAAATATTAGGCCCAACGGCCCAAGAAGTGGTTTAGGAGCGGTATATCTTTAGGGATTGATTTCTGCTTACGGAATTCCCGATAGTATATTGATAAGCCACTTAGCCGTAACCTCCCCAAGATGGATGAACATATTTGATTGCATAAAATGCATCACTTTCAAAGAGTCATGTATACTTGTTGATAGTAAAAAGTTGTTGTAAAACTATCATTATTTAAAAGTAGCTCTAATTGTGTTTTTGAAATCCATATGTAACATAAATTCGAGATATAACTCTATACTTGGCTATATGATACGACTATTTGAATTAAAATGTCATAGTTTATGCCTTAATGTTTATGTTACGCTGTTAGTTTGTTTAGTATCATTAGGCATTTTATTTTGGGTCATTATTGTTTAGTTAATGGTGAATACTAGGTCTAGTGTGTTGATTGAGTTAATAGGAGTATTGATTTAATGGGTTAATGGTTCCTGATTTTCTGCTTGTCTTTAGTATTTTGCATTTGATGATTTGTACACCACCTGTTTTTGACCGTACACCATCAAATGTGCTTTTGAGTGTTGTACAGTACAATACTATATAGCATGTTTGGTGGTGTACGGTTAAAATGTGGTGGTGTATGGATCACTTCCCTGCATAATAAGATTGCAATTTAACTTTCATTTATTTTGTGACCATAAACAAATAGGGTTAAATCAAGTGAAAAACTCCACACCTTTGAAGACAAGGATTTGTTTATCACTTCCTACTATATGACTGTTTAGGGTAGGAGTAAGTCCGTTTATGTCTCACCTTTACCGTGACCATAAGTTCATTCCTTTGTACTCGGACTAGTAGCATGTCAGAAATTTAACTTGCATCAATTATACTTGTTTGGGGTTTACTTGCATCTATTATACTTAGTTACTTGGGCTTTACTTGGGAGTAGTATTATATAATATAGATGCCTTATTGGGCTTAATAATAAGCCTCACATGTATCATACATATTGGCCTTGTATAATGATACTTTCTGTGGGTCGCAACCGCCCATACAAAATTACAAACTCATACCGGCCATGCTTCTAAACAAATTTGAAATTTCCAAACATACAAATATATAAAAATAGCAAATAACAACTATATCAGCTTCATTCATGAGAACAAACAAAAAAAAAAGACATGAACTCACTATTGCTCTAGATTATATCCTACATACAACACATAAAACACATAAACAAGGTTGTTAACCATAGTTTTATACAGTAGTTTATTACATGCTAATAATTGTATTTGTTCAAATATTAAACAAATACAACAATCATATGCCATAGTGAATTACTTGAACTAATATATATATAGCTCTAAAGCTTCTCTCTCTAGCGATTATAGTATTCTCCATACTTTATCAAATAGAATATATATTAGCTTATAATAAGTACCATGATTAGAAAACCATTTTGTAAACCACCAACGGAATAGTTGGTAATTTAGCTAATAAACACTACCAAGCTCCAAACCCATATTTGATTTGGATTTCTGAACGTTTTTGAACCTTTGAATGAATGCTTCAACTTGTCGATCCAACTCGTCTTGGCTTAGTATCCCAACGTATCTTTCGGTCCGATCTCTAAGTCTTGATGCACCCTCATGAAACGTCTTTGATTTCCTCAACTCCCTCTTATCATGAACCACCTTTTTCAATCTAATTCCCACTTCATAAATCATTCAAATCTTTAAACGTGTCATCCGAATTATTATTATTAAGTCATGATCACTATGACTTGTGTTTTCCAATTTAGAAAACTTTATATTATCCTCCTCCTTGCAATCTTTAAATGTGTCCTCCAATGTATGAAAGTTTATGCGATGGCGTAATAATATCAACCTCCATCACACGGTTATTAGTTGAAATTCGTTAATTAAGGCAGTCCTCAATTATAGAAGGGACATGACAGTTAAGGCGGGTTGATTTTGGGGAGTATTTTACACTATCTACTCCCTATTAAAAATTATCCACCCATGTTAAATATTTATAAATTTGGAACATGCGATTTTACGTTTTTGTCCTTCCTCACCCCTTTAGTCTTCCATCTCCCAATAAATATCTTTCAATAAATACCTTCATCAAAAGCAGACACATTACACATTAATATCTGTCTTCCCTATACCCTAAAACACACACAACGAATGTTGAATATCTCATCGAATCTTTGGAACTTTTTAGCCAAAGGACACTAAAATTTTACTAAAAATTTACTGAGTTATTTATTTTGTTTTTCAAACAAATTTCGATATAGTAATATATGTTAAGTTAGGGATGAGCCGAAAATCCCAAGTCCCGTCCCGATCCCGGTACCAGGAAGTGGTACCGAGTCCCACGTGGGATCGGGACCGGTATTAAAATTTGATGATTTTCGGGATTGGGACCAGGATGGGACCGGGAAAATCCCGCGAACTACGGAATTTCCCGGTACCGTCCCGGTACCATCCCGATCCCGCCTTATTTGGGACCGGGACCGGTACCATGTTTTTGGGTTTTTGGGGACCGGTACAGGACGGGACCGGTCCCATGCCCATCCCTAGTTCAAGTAGTCTACTATTATGTAAATAATCCTTACAATTAGCAATTACACATCTTTAAGAAGTAAGAAACGCATAGAATGGAGTAGTTTCTGAATGATGCAACATTGAAAAGTCTACAAAGGTTGTACATATTTGCAAACTTTTAGAGGTAAAAAGTAAAAACATAAATTTTAGAGGTAAAAAGTAAAAACATGCTTACTCAATAACCAGTTTATCAAATTGGCATGGTTTTTTTTTATATTAGACAAATACCCACGCGATGGTCTGCAACGATGGCGGATCCAGTTGGCAATTGTGGCGATACAACGTCTATTCATATGGATCCCGATCAAGCAAAAGTTGTAATTAACGAGATCAAAAGATTTCAAGATCAAGAGGAGATCGTAATTAAGGATATTAAAAGATTTTAAGATTACAACAATCAAAACTCTGTCAATGATATCCGCCGGATATCATGCCCGTATAGATCAAAACAAATGGTTCAACTAGAAAGAGACAGAGTTGGCTAGATTGAATAATACCCAAAGTCTAGTTTTTACTGCATAAAGCCTCCTAAACCACAATTAAATGGAAATGATAAATCCTTCTAAAATTATAAGAAGGTGACATGTGACATCCACGAATTATCTTTCCTAAACTTGGCCCTTGCTACATAATTATGAACATTAAGTGAAATAATTTTTAGCAAATTTAAATTTGATCAAATTGTAACTCTGGTGAGAAATAGTTATCAAATCTGCAAGTCAAGTCTTAGACATGCAGCTCAATCAAATTTTGCAATTGAACAAAATAACAACTAAGACACCAAAGAAAGAGGACATGATGGCAAAAAAAAAAAAATACCAGTGCAAAAGAATTCCACCTAAGACTTTGTACCACTCATGCAACTCAATCAAATTTTGCAATTTCACATGTATGTGGCCACTGGCTCTTGAAAGACTTTGTACCACTCATGAAACCATGTATACTATTAAATTCCTCATCATGACAAATTGATGATTGTGCAATTGATGCATACAATATTTCCTCTTGAAAGACTTTGTACCACTCATGAAACCATGTATACTATTAAATTCATCATCATGACAAATTGATGATTGTGCAATTGATGCATACAATATTTCCAAAACACTGCAGTCAAGAAGCATTTGATGACAATAATAGGAGTAAATACGTTATGAACCCACAAGCTTTTTCTGTAAGTGGCCACTATCTCTTGAAATAATTTCTATTATCTTTGACTCCAAGTCTACCATTAAGATAGAGTACACTATCTCTTAGAAGACTTTAAGTGATCCTTGACTTTAAGTCTACCATTAATATTTTTAAATGATAGAAAGTAACCTTAAAAAATTAAGGTCGCGTTTGGTTCGCAAATCTTCATGGAATTTGATGGAATTGGAATTTAATTTCATTCCTTAGTGCGTTTGGTTGCTCAATGATGAAGGAATATCATTCCGTTGGAATGTCAACATTCCTTCATTTGATGGAATCTCCATTCCATGGGGATGAGGGAAGGAATCTCATTCCGTCTCTCACTTAAATCTTAAAAAAATGAAAAACATTCCGTCAAATTTCATTCCATTAGATTCCAATTCCTTCAACAGATTTCATTCCTTCTAAAAACATTCTGTGAACCAAACGCGCCTTAAGTATAAGAATTGGTTAAATTTTGAGAAAATTATATTTTTGGTACCTCAACTTGGTAACTTTTGCACTTTTAGTCTCGAACTCAAAAAATTGCAGCTTTCATACTTAAAGTTTTGTGTTTTTTTCAGTTTTGGTACCACGTTCATACGACATTGAATTTTTCCGTTAACGCCCTCACGTGACAAACACGTGAGGGCTATTTTTGTCTTTTGACCACTTTTTTTTCCTGAGAAAATTACAGTTTTGATACCTCAAGTTGTCAGTTTTTTCACTTGATCGGAATCTACTACAAACGAGATATTAACGAAATCTGTTACAGATGAATATATTTGCTACAAACGAGATTAGATCGGAATCTGATGCATGGTGGGGAGGGAGATAGTCAGCAATCCTTTCTGGTGGTGTATGATTCATATAAGTGATCTGAATCTATTTATACATGTTTATGTATTGAATTTGGTATGGTACAGAGATATAGGTATACATGGATCATATGAATGTGTGTTGATTTTTAAGTGTATGTTATTTGATAGATGCTAATGTGTGAGATGAAAATTATAGAGTGAAATAAAAAAATGTTGTCTACTTGAGGTACCAAAAGTGTAAGTCCCTCAAAAATACGTTTATTTTCCAATAATATACAAAAAAAAAAAAAAATACGTTAGCATTTTAAGGGAGATTACCATGTCATTTTGTATTATACTACTTGATTTGCTTGCGGTTAGGATGCAATATAGATTGACTTTTTGTCTATTTAACATATAATGGCGATAAATTATACTAGAAAAGGTTTGCTGGTTGGAAACTTGAGAATGCAATATCTGTTGAGTTTCTTAAATTATGCAAGTGTCTTGGCAACCTTTTTTTCTTTTTACTGTAATTGTTATATTTGGCTTTCCATTTCAACCAGAAATTTTTAAAACAAGATATTCAGGATATAGAATACATAGCGAATGATGAAAGCTGACAAACCAACACGTACCCATTTTCATAAAACTTTCAGATCAGATTTTTGCTGCATGTTGTACAATTCAATCTGAAATGTAATAAGGATAGTAACCCCTTGAACTCAACTGAGAATGGTCTGCACAAAAGATTGCAAACAATGACACAAACTTTAGCCATCACAAGGGCAGTGGGAGATACTATGAGATGGCTGGAAGCATACATATACAAAATCTCAGGTGGGTATAGTTCAAAAGCAACACTTACAAAGTCAAAGGGAATTAGGGGAACAGTTAAAATCAACCTTTCCAGCAGTTTATGGAGAATTGCTAGTTCTTTGAAGGAATATTGCAGTGAACTATCTGAAACTATAGTAGAGCATAATAGTGTTGCTTATTCTAAGAAAGCCACTTGGGATATTCATATGGGCATTTGGATACTCTTTCGGGCACTTGGATACGCTTTAGATAACTTTTAACCTGTTCGACCTGTTTAGTCCATTTACTCATTTAGGCCATTTAATTATTACTTTATTAGTGCCTTTATTAAGGCCACCTGCCCCGGCTTAATAATCCAGATTGGCAGATTCATGGATGGCTCGTGGTTCTCCCGGTTCCACAGCTTTGTGAGGTACTAGTGGAGTCCTGGGTTTGCTTGCCAGGTCAACAAAGTTGGCTCGAGTAGGATTTCCTGACTTACTGTCTTACTCCCCCAAAAATATGATAAACTTTTAAATGAAGACAGTACCTCATTTAACCACTCCCAATGCCAATAATTTCAAACATTTAGTTGATGCATAGCTTCAAAGACTCCCCAGGAACGTAGTAGTAAAGATCTGACCCCAGAAACGTAGTAGTAAAGATCTGAAGAAACATAAAGCAACAATTTGTTAATACAAGATTCTAAATTTCATATATGTTGATTTATCAACTACGATCTATAACCTTAGATCTAGTAAACATCTAAGAAAAATTCCATGATTTCATAAGAAGGAACGAACTATTTATGTCACACTTAATGTTACCTAATGAACTAGTCTGTCATGTCTACACTAAGATACAACATCAAAACATTTCTTAACTTTTATCGACTCGGGAACATCTTATATCTTTCACTGAAAAAGAACTTAATATTATATGGTTGCAACTTTAACCCGTTCACTTAATGCTTAATTTAGCTTTGTTTTTATCAGTAAATGATCCAATGAGCTGGTCTTAAGATTTAGTTAAAACAAGTAAAATGGGTCAACAAGTGCCTAAAATCATCTAAGGCTCAGTTTCGCTTAGTTTCTATCTCTAAGAGGTCCAATGGGCTAATCAAAATATTTAGTTAAATGATTCACACGGACGCTGATAATTACGAATTAAAAAACATTAAAACAAAACAAAATACACACACACATATCCGGTATGAAGAACACCATCGTTCCCTCCACCACGCCAAGATCATGGTGGTAATGGTATGGTGTCACATCACGCCAAGATCATGGTGGTAATGGTATGGCGTCACATCACGGAGGTGAATCGCCGCATCTGATGTTCTTATAATGGATACAACCTCCAAAATCACTTTTGCATAACATAGTAGAAAAATTCTTAGAACTGCAGAGCTTACTTAAACACCATATCCACCTCTATAAATCAATTCCTGTTGGCTGTTGGTATAAAACTTTAAAAATATACTAATATTATATAATTTGTATAATCAGTAGCATCTAGTAATACAACAATCAGAAGAAAGGTTTAAGAAAAAACTTGAAAAGTTTATTAGGTCGCATGGCCCGTTCCACCTCTAATTTTAAACTTTCAATAGACTATGGCAATTAATTTCAAGGTTTATAATATTTACTAATTTCACTGAATTTATCAACTTACCCAGCAAACACAGTTGGGCATGCCAAAAGTCGGGGAAGCATAACATAAATAGGCACAGACATATTACGGCAGACATCTCCAATTGCCATCTATGGTACATAAAGTATGAATGGTTTATTAAGAAAAAGGTGTGCCTGAGTAGTCTGAACTCTGAACTGTAGATGTTTCTCTCGCTATCTTTTCCCCAACCATAATTGACTCTACACGGAGCAACCGAGATAGTGAATTTCAATGGAGTAGATAGGAGCTGCAAATGCTTCAACTGTTAGCTCTTCCACTAAAGGATCTGATAGAAGGTACTGAGTACAAATTCTACTGGATACCTGAAAGCCACCTATCCAAATTAAAATGTGTCAGGTATAACAATATCATAATCAACTTAACAAAATTAGTAAATTACAATTTCAATAAAACTAAGTGATAAGTGCCTTATTTACATCCATTTAACTTACCCTCTACAGTAACTAAGTTTAATCGCCAAGAGTAAATACTAGTGTATGTCCTTTATCCAATGACTGGACCTTATGCTCTATAAGAACCGTTAACCACAAATTTCTCTTACATTTTATGAGGATGGCCCAAACTAATTTTTAGTGGAACATCACAAAATGTAACACTCAATTACAAAAAGTAACTACATATTAAGTTCAAATGTGGCGTGTAACGGTCTTCCATCATATACTGTTAATATGTCTCCTCATTTTAGACATTTCAGTGGGACCTGGGACGAGTAGTAATCATGAAAAGACCTGATCTCGATTCAGGAAGCAATGTGTGCCTTTGTGTAACCTAAACAAAGGAACTAAAATAGAAACTAACTAAACAGACTGAGCAAGTCATATGGGTTGATAGTCACCATGTGCATTATTCAAATATTATCAACCTCCAACCTCCTATTTCTACTTATGCAAACATTATTAGTTTATTACTGCTATAGCGTTTAAAACCATGGCTATTTATAATAATTAACCATTCAAATTCTAACTAGTCAACCCAACCCGGCCCCTAGTGGTTCAGTAAATAAAAAAATCCCTTTTTGACGCCAATCTTGAATAGAATATTAGCCGTTCTGAAATGAACTCCATCTGACACATTACACAATCGTCTCGACCCGGCCATTATCCCACCTCTAGAAGAAACAGAAAACATTAAATAACAAGGGCAGAACAAAACTCACCTTCTCGATATTTTGATCTTATACGGTTTCTGAGGAATGTATAATATACCACAACTGAATTCACCCACGTCATTAACATTGAGAGAAGGTTTACCATTGTGTCCACTGATAATAGGCCAAAGACCACAGAGAGCCGTAAACACCAAACTTTTCCCACTCCCACTTGGACCTTCAATATTACGTGTGAATTGTTAGAACAATGTAGAATACGAATAATAATACAAAAAATATATTTTAAGCAACCCAAAAGAAGAAGCCTTTTCACTGGTACTAGATCACATGTCAACTTCCATTTCTGTGATGACGTAATAATAGCAACCTCCGATATAAAGATACCATCATCAGATTCCATGTGCATCTCATCAGACGGAGATGAAGTGCCAATAGTTTCATTTGTCGGAAACTCGGAATACAACCATGATCAATTGAAATTCATAACTTTAGGCAATCCAAAATTATAGGAGGGACATGACAATGAATTATAACTACCGATTTACCTATAAATGGGTTGATTTGGGGAGTATTTTTTACTGAACAGATCAAACCAAATGCTTCAACTACAAAGAGACAAGGTAGGCTAGATTGAATGACAACCCAGGTCTATTTTTTACAGGATAAAGCATCCTAAATTGCATTATTCAAATATTAAAGTTATTTTCAAATATATATGTTCTTGTAATCATCACCATAATAATTACTCGTATAAAATTCTGGTCAGCCAAATTACCCCATGTTAGTCAATACTTTAAGATGAACCTTTTAACCAAGCCAATTTTGGCCAGTTCCCCAACTCATTGGCCTGCATATGTTGTGACAACTAATTATAATTCATGACCACTTTCATGAACAACTATAGTTGCAGTTAAAATTGACACAGCTTCAAGTACAAAATGAGCACTTTCAAACCCACCAAAACCAAAGCCTACTAACAACTGACAAAGCTAAAGTTTGGAGTTCAGGGCTCTCCGTCGTCTTTGGCCTATTGTCACCACCTAGATAAACAAACTTGATGGGCTTGGGTACATACTACATCATATGACCATTAAGTAAAATAATCATTAGCAAATTTAGAGTTGATCAAATTGTAACTCTGGTGAAAAATAATTATCAAATCTGCAACTCAATACACCAAGCCTTGGACCTACAACTCAATCAAATCTGTCATCCTCTTTATGACTCCCAAAACAAGATAACAACTAAGACACCAAAGAAAGAGGACATGATGGCAAAGAAATACCAGACCAAAAGATTTCAACCTAAGAAGACACAACCTACTTTAACTGAGAGATCAAAAGTTTGGATATTGATTCAAAGCTTACGAGTTTAACATTGCAGTCAAGAACCATTGAACAACTTTAACAATGACCCAAACAAGTTGATAAGTATGTGGCCACTAGTTCTTAAAAGACTTTGTACCATTCTCTCCATTCATGAATCCAAGTTCACTGTTAAATTGACAATTGGCCAATTCATGAAAACGATTTTTCCAAAACACTGCAATCAACAAGCATTGGCTGACAATAATAGGAGCAAACACGTTATGGACCCATAAGCTTTTTCTGTGTGTGGCTCCTATCTCTTGAAAGACTTTGTGTGATCCTTGACTCTACTATGAAATGTCGTGTGGACTCAAGTCAATATATAGCTAAGTATACGTTCATAAAAGATTTTAAAGCATACTATGTTATATATATGCCCCATTCCCTCTACATCTGAACTATACAACATCTACTTTATCTTAATTACTCCAAAATGAAAACCACTATTTTTATTGTCAATCTAACTCTACATGGGACCCACATTCTAACCCACATTCTACGTGGGGTTGTTTCTGAAATTCACTTCACCAAACTCTACAATCTAACCCAATTGTTCTTGTCTGATAATACATTGATAACGTGGAACGTCAGCCGTAATTGGATTCCTCCCTTCCAGTTGACGTCTTTTGTTGCAATCTCCTGCTGCAACATGGGACCCACATTCCCAAACTGGCTTCAAACACAAACACATCTAATAGAATTATATCTTCCAAATTCGAGCATAAGAGAAAGCATACCAGAGTGGTTTCACAACATCTCCTCTCATCTTGTGGCATTGGATCTGTCCGACAATCACATCGGACCCGAATTCCCGAATATTCAAACATCACCTGCTCTTCAATATTTAAGGCTTTCAAATTCGAGTATTAGGGATACAATACCAGAGTGGTTTCACAACATATCCTCTCAGCTTTATATCTTGGATCTGTCCGACAACGAGATCCATGGAAATCTGCCACGAATAAATATCAACAACACAGGTATACAAGATTCTGATACTTACGTTTTATATTTGTTAGTTGCGTTGGTTATGATTTGACCTTATAAGATTCTGATAAAATCATCATACACTTATCTTGTTTTATCTGTGTGAACTATATTATACTCTAGAAGGTTTTTTTTTTTTTAATATTATTTCTTGCTATTGTTGCTTTTGGCAAAAATCATTTCACTGGAAGTATCCCAACAAACTTATGTGACCTACATAATATATCAGTACTCGATTTATCGCATAATAATATTTCTGGAGTTCTTCCCGACTGCCTAGGGACTTTGATTCATTTGCGAGTGATTGATCTTACAAGTAACAATATAACGGGTGATATTCCGAAGTCATTGGGTTCTCTATCACTACTTGAATCATTACACTTGCGCGACAACAAATTTAAGGGTGATCTCCCGGCGTCTTTGCAAAACTTGAAAAGCTTGGTCACAATAGATTTGGGGAATAATTTGTTGACGGGTAATATCCCTTTTTGGATTGGAAAAATATCAGAGCTTAAAATCTTGAATCTCCAATCAAATGTGTTCATGGGTATGATTCCACTGGAACTATGTCAAATCAAAACTCTTTCAACATTTAAACCTTGCAAATAATAAGATAATTGGAAACATCCCTCATTGCTTTTGTAATTTAAGTGGTATGATCAAGAATGATGCCATGTTAACATACAAAAGAGATTATTATGAAGAAGGTATTGAAGCTTGCATAAAGGGCATTCAACTAAAATATACTAACACAATTTTGTTTCTAATATCCTTAGACCTCTCAAATAACAAAAGTATAGGTGAGATTCCTGATGTGTTGATGAACCTTGGAGCATTGACGAATTTGAATCTTTCGAGAAATGAACTAAGTGGACACATTCCTACAATGATCGGAAATCTTAAGTCAATGGAATCTTTAGATTTGTCGATGAACAAGCTGTCTGGTCAAATTCCTCCAAGTTTAGATAGCTTGAACTCACTAGGGTATTTGAACCTATCATTCAATAAATTATCCGGTCCATTACCTACTGGAAATCATTTCCGGACTTTTGAGGGTCCTGCTATGTATGAAGGGAACAACGAACTATGTGGATTCCCATTATTGAGTTGCAATGGAAACAACTTATCATACACTCATGTCGGTGAAGATGAAGATGAAAATGGTATACAAGGTTTCTCGTGGTTTTATGCTGGTATGGTCTCAGGATTCGTTATAGGTTTCATAGGACTTATTGTTAGCTTGCAGTATGTTATCATTTGGAGGATAACTTACTTTGAAATGATAGAGGATGTTTACGTTTTCCTAACGGTTTCAATCATAGTGACTTTTGCTCGAGTAAAAAAGAAGTTTTTCTAATGAGGTATTTGAATTCACAAGCACCATTTTTTTTCTAATTTCATCTAAATATATGTTTTATATTGTGGTTTAACTATTTTTGAATAGAGATATATTTTAAGCATGCAATTGCTTAATTGGATTTTTATGGATTCAAAATATATTATAGGTACGAAACTTTGATAACGGCATTTTGGTCGCAAACGACAATATGAAGTTGCTCCACAACTATGCTCGAAGATGCTTGAGTTATGTGTTTTATTAAGAAAAGGAGGTTTTTAATGTTTATTATGCATTTATTATAAGTCTTTAAGAAAAGGAAAGTATTTATTATCGTTTGTTCTTTAATAATAACTAGCTATTACCCGCATTACGCGGGGATTTACACAATATTCTTTAAATAGAAAATTTTTAAAAATAAAATATTAAAACGATTAACGTCTATATAAATATTTACAAACTTTTGAACCACAATTATAATACCAGACTCATTGTCGATAAATGTTAACAGATAATGTTTTCAGCCATAAAACTAAAATATGCATGTAATACATACGGTATGTTCCAATAAGTGTAAATTCACCATTATATTATTTATAAAATATTAAATAGATATATTTACTAACACTAAGTTATAATTACATAACTTGGACTCATATAAAGAACACTAAATATGTTATTTTAATTTATATCTATGCATCTAAACAATCACATCAACAAAAACTATCTATTATAAATATATTCGAAAAAATCTATATGGTGTTGTCTAAACAATCACATCAACAAAAACTATCTATTATAAATATATTTGAAAAAATCTATATGGTGTTGTTGAAATAAAGTAGTTAATAACGGAAATAAAATGTAAATGAAACTTTTCATTGAAATATCATATATTTAATGTTTTATTATAAATAAAAAAAATAAGACAACTAAAATTCTTTTTTAAAAAGAAATAGTTAAATAAATGGCATAGACTATTAACAAACAAATAAATGTATAGAAAATTATTTTTAAAGAAAAAATTATCAAAATTTTTTAAATATCATATTCAATGTATCAACCCATTCAAAATAGAAATTTGGTCAAATATTATATCATTTACACAATATTAGAAATACAAATATATAGAACTCTATGTACATAAAAATATAATATATTATATAAATGATTTTATTTATTTTTAAATTATATACATTAAAGACTACGAAGTACTATTATTATAAATATATAGTTAATAATATATCGTTAATAAAGTTATAGAATGATACTCGTATTCAATTAGGCCATTCAAATTAAAATAGATAAAATTAAAGGACTTTATAAACATTTATATAAAACTATGAGGACCAAAAGTGTTATTGACTAAGTTTTTAGTTAATGATGATGTCATCAAAATGATCTAATGGTTGATAATAAAAGATGAAATTCAATCACTGGTCCTAAGGGTTTTGTTTTGATATATATATTTAAGATTTTGTATGTAATAACGGATATTAAGAAGAGCTTGTTATAATATTGTTTGTAATTTCATTATATTTCTACGAGTAAGCTATAGAAGATTGATGAGCTAAATTACGTAAGTTATATAAAGAACCTTCCTTATTTCTTGAGCATGCAAATTATGGTTGAGCTACCAATTTGATGACGTACCCTCTCCGGCACGTCTTACGGAAGTGTTTAGGCTCCGGATTACCGAATGATCCGGAACCAACTACACTACGAGACAATGACGTCTACACTTGTACGATGCAGGCTAGTACCAGAGTACCTGAGCTAAAAAGACAAAGGTTGTTACACAACACGATGCACCGAACAACGGCTCCCTGCCAAACGGACATCAGACACCAAGGACAGCCCCTCCACTTGATGCCTATAAATAACAGACCCCTGGCTTTGTAAAAGGCCAAGAGAAATGCCCCAAAATAACAGATCACATATTCATTATACTTGGTAGCGTGAGAGTTGTTCATACTTTCATACCAACTGGGAACCGCTAGCAAGTCTCGTGAAATCTTAATACGTTCTAAACAAGATTAAACCCTTCGAATTTAAGATATAATAACACACCTATCGACCCATGTGTAAATTTATGCTTAAACACAATTAGAACTAGAGTAATACCCGGTCTATGACCGGGTTACAGATAACCTTATATTTGGATCACATATTGCATATAGTATAAGTCTTAGTATAATACAAAGATGAAAAATAATATGAAATTAAGTTTAAAGTTAAGATAAACTATCCTTATACTCGAAACCAATTGCAAAGCCTGTACCACACCCTTGAAACTCGCAAGTCAATCACCTTTAAGACCCTATATAAGCCAATCCCAAAACACGCAACACACGTACCATCACTTTTTCTTATTCATCAAAAATCGGATCATTGATCACCTACACACTAGTATATATTATGATATTCTAGAATATAGACAACATCAAATTCAAGGTAAAAGGATAAAAAAAAACCCTTTTTTCACTCTTCTTTTCTCATTTTGCGATTTTCATCAAATCAACCATCAAAATGTATGAAAGCTTCTATTTTTTTACGTCCAAAAGTTTTACGAACACATTATACAACTAATCCCAAAGTTCAACAGATTTTCTTTAACAAATTCTATAACTTTTATGATTTTTGTAGTAATTAATAAACTTTCTTTGAAAATGAGTAGCACGTTTTAGCTTGCTTTAGAGACTATAAAGTTAAAATTTTGTTTACATGCTAATAGACAACCTAAAAGTACGTACTTAACGATTTTAAAAAAAAAACTTAACGATTTCAACGTTACAATTTTGATTTAATCATTCGTGTAAGTTTCACACCCAAATGTGAGTTTCAAAACTGGCAAGTCAAACACACTAATGGTCAAAATTCGCAGATGGTTAAACTCGTCAACCTGTTTAAACTCACAAAGTCAACTATTTGTCAAACTTGCAAATCAGGTCAAATTTACAAACTTTTGGTGAAACTAAGTCAAACACTTAATTGTTTTAAAATTAAATGACATTAACTAAATGACATTTCTTAGAACACTAATTAAATGACATTTTTTATGACACAAAAAACTTATCTCGGTAAACTTATCTGTGCGTTAAAAACTTAATTGTTTTCTATTTGTCTTATTCATGTATCATACTATCATATGAGCACAGTGAGTTTCGTAGCTTTTTTTAGTGTTTTATAGGAATGAAAGATACTAATTGTCTAAGCGTGTTGAATGTGTAATCTCAATGTTTACATTGACTACTTAGACTTTATCTATATATGAGGATCTTTATAATGTGTGGAACTTGTTCTCTATATTGTGAATTTGGTGGTTGGTAAACCAACCTTATAAAATATTCATTCCCTACAAATTTTTTTTAAAAAAACTTCAATTAATTAGAAAAATTGTCCGCACATAGCGACATCAACGATAGTTTCTACTTTTACAATTGTTTTGAGATGTGTGATTAACTCCAACAATTGTTATAATTACGGTAATTTCTTGAAATCTGGCAAGAGAGAGAGAAAGAGAGAGAGAGAGCATGAAAGGACCACGGGAATCATAAATGTGAGGGGATCATTTGTCATGTTCTTGACTATGCAATCATTGTGTCAAATTACTATATTGTAATTAGTACAAGATGAGAATGGATGGTCTTGATTTACCATGTTAAAGATGAACGACTAAGATCGTGTCTTAACTTAAAAGTTGAAGATTTAAAATTTTTAGAGAGGTAAAGGAAATGCTTTATATGTGTGATATATACATGCATTATGAATTTGGCCAAATTATTTTTCTTTACAGATCTTCTGAAAAACTATTGAAGCATAAATTGTTTAATTAAAAAGGGTAGCTGGATAGCCACCCTTTGGGGCCATGTACCTATTGGTACCCATGCGCGTTTACCGCATATACGCATGCCCTGTGAAAACCCCTAAAGACTTGGTTGGGGACGAGATTCGAACCCAGGCCGTATAGCCCCAAGCCCCCATTTTAAGGGTATGGTACCACTGGTGTTTTACCCATAAACTTACTAACTCACAACTTTTCTGTTGACATTTTAATTATTAATTTTTTTCAAGTAATCAAGGATATGACAGTAGCATAAGACTCTCATCAAGAGTGGGGCGCTAGTATGTAGGATTTTATTTTTTAACTACTCATGTGATGGTTGACTTCTGCTTTTTGAATTTGATAATTTATTTATCTTTATGATTTTAATGGAATCATTTAGCTATCTCCGTGTAATATTCATACGTCCACATGTTTATCGTTACACCTCGGGTTTATGCCTTAGTTGAGGTGTTACAAAAATGACACCTTCAAAAAAGATCTTTAATTTTATGAGATGAGCAACAATATATAGGCCTAATATTCACTACGTCTAAACATGTCAATTAACTAACCATTTACATATTGATTTTACTCTTTCTTTTTCATCATTATTGTTGAAGTAGCATTATGTCTTCGTATTTTTAAGCCCATATAGGCCACACAAGATAAATGTTCTAGCCTCAAAGTTATGAGATTAATAGATTATTATGCAATTTATTTAATGAATGATTAAATTATTCATAAAAACGCATTTATGAAATAATTCGACATGTGCATATGTTATTTATTTGCAATTACTTTTACACACCAAGTAACAAGTATATTTCACTTGAACTCGAAATTTATTTCATCCATAAAAGTGATACCTCCCAACAGAACTATTTACTTGCACAATTGTTGAACATGACCCATGCAGATAACGACGTCAGTATGATATATGTACATCTGTATCGCTGAACTACACTACAACCCTAAAACTGAACATTGTAAGTTATGATATTACAAGCAACGCCATTTCGATCACTCCTCGCCTGCAGCCGTTTGATTTGTCAGCATTTTCCATATAAAACAGAACATTGTAAGATATGACATTACAAATACATTTCCGTCAATTAAATCAGCTCCAATGGAAGGCTTTCCATTGCAACCTGAAATTTTTATAACAAACATAATATTCAGAATTTAGAATAGATAGTGAATGATGAAATTTTACAAACCAACACCTATCCATTTTCTAAAAGCTTTTGGATCAGAGTTTTGCTGCACGTTGTACAATTCAGTCTGAAAATTGATAAGGATGGTGACCTTGAATTCAATTGAGAATGGTCTGCACAAAAGGTTGCAAAGAATGACATACACTTTAGCTGTCAGTCTGTCACCAAGGTACACGGGAGATACTATGAAATGACTGGAGGCAAATAGATATAAAATCCGAGGTGGGCGTACTTCAAAAGTGACACTTACGAAATCAAAGGGAAACAATTATGATCAACCTTTCCGGCAGTTTATTGAGATCACTTGTGCTTTAAATGAATGGTGCAGTAAGCTATCTACAACTATAGTAGAACAATATCGTCTTATTTATCATAGGATATTCTTTTGGGAATTTTGATATGCTTTAGATAACTTTTAACCAGTTTGACCGGTTCATTCCATTTGGACCATTTACTTATTAGTGCCTTTATTACGGCCACCCTGCCCCATCCTAAAAAGCAAGAGTCAATCATGGCTATTGGTTTTCCCAGTTCGACAGCTTTGCTGGGTACCAGTGGAACCCTGGGTTTGCCTGCTAGGTCAGCAAAGTTAGCTCGAGTGGGTTTTCCTGATTCCATAAGAAGGAAGGAATAATGATGTATGTCACACTTAATAACAGTGACTTTATGTTACCCAATGCACAAGTCTATCGTGTCTACACTAAGATACAACATCAATATACTTCTTAAGTTTTATCGACTCGATAACATTTTTTATCTTTTACTGAAATCTTAACATTAAAATGGTGGCAATTTCACCCATTAACCTAATGCTCACTATAGCTTTGTTTTTTATCACTAAATGATCCAATGAGCTGGTCTTAAGATTTGGTTAAGACAAGTCAAATGGGTCAACAAGTGCCTAAAATCACCTAAGGCTCAGTTTGGCTTAGTTTCTATCTCTAAGAGGTCCAATGGGCTAATCAAAAGATTTAGTTAAATGATCCACTCGGACGCTGATGATTACGCATTAAAAAACATTAAAACAAAACAAAATACACTGTTACACACACACATATCCGGCATGAAGAATACCATGGTTCCCTCCACCACGCCAAGATCATGGTGGTAATGGTATGGCGTCACATCATGGACGTGAACCACCGCATCTGATGTCCTAATAATGGATAGTTGAAAAATTCTTAGAACCACAAAGCTTACTTAAACACCATATCCACCTCTATAACTCTATTCCTAATGGGCACTGCTAGCTGTTGGTAGAAAACTTTAATAATATACTGATATTATATAGTTTGTATAATCATTAGTATTTAGTAATTAATACACCAATCAGTTCTAGAAGAAAGGTTTAAGGAAAATTTTAAAAAGCTTTTAGGTCGCATGGCCCGTTCCACCTCTAATACTAAACTTTCAATAGAATATGGCACCGAACTCAGGGAGTCAACTACTTAACACTGTAAGCTCAAGGCTTATAATATTACTAATTTCACTGAACTTATCAACTTACCCAGCATAACATAAATAGACACAGACATATTACGGCAGACATCTCCAATTGCCATCTATGGTACATAAAGTATGAAAGGTTTATTAAGAAAAAGGTGTGCCTGAGTAGTTTGAACTGTAGATGTTTCTCTCGCTATCTTTTCCCCAACCATAATCAACTTTAAACGGAGCAAGTGAATTTCAATGGAGTAGATAGGAGCTGCAAATGCTTCAACTGTTAGCTCTTCCACTAAAGGATCTGATAGAAGGCACTGACTACAAATTCTACTGGATACCTTAAAGCCACCTATGCAAGTTAAAATGTGTCAGGTATAACAACATCATAATCAACTTAACAATAAAATTAGTAATAAACACGGAGAGCCATAAACACAGAACTTTTCCCACTCCCATTTGGACCTTTAACATTACGTTTGAATTGTTAGAATAATGTAGAATACGAATAATAATACAAAAAATATATTTTAAGCAACTAGTAAGAAGAAGCCTTTTCACCGGTATTATATTACATGTCAACTTTCATTTCTGTGATGACTTAATAATATCAACCTCCGGTATAAAGATACCATCATCAGATTCCATGTGCCAATAGTTTCATCAGAATACAACCATGATCAAGTGAAATTCATAAATTAAGGCAATCCAAAATTATAGGAGGGACATAACAATGAATTATAACTACCGATTTACGTATAATGGGTTGATTTGGGGAGTATTTTATACTAAACATATAAAACCAAATGGTTCAACCAGAAAGAGACAAGGTAGGCTAGATTGAATGACAACCCATGTCTATTTTAACTGCATAAAGCCTTCTAAATTGCATTATTCAAACATTAAAGTTGTTTTCAAATAAATATGTTCTTGTAATCATAATCATAGACTTATATATAATATTTACTCCTTGTCAGCCAAATTATCCCAAGTTAGCCAATACTTTAAAATGAACCTTTTAACCGAGCCAATTTTGGCCAGTTACCCAACCCATCAGCGTGCATATGTTGTGACAACTAATTATAACCACTATAATCGCAGTTAAAATTGACACAGCTTCAAGTACGGATTGAGCACTTTCAAACCCACCAAATCCAAAGCCTACTAACAACTGACAAAGCTAAAGTTTCGCGTTCAGGGGTATCCGTGGTCTTTGGCTTATTGTCACCACCTAGATAAACAAACTTGATGGGCATGAATACACGCTACATAATATGACCATTAAGTAAAATAATTATTTGCAGATTTAGAGTTGCTCAAATTGTAACTCTGGTGAAAAATAATTATAAATTCTGCAACTCAATACACTAACCCATGGACCTGCAACTCAGTCAAATCTGCCATCCTCCTTGACTCCCAAAACAAGTTCACAGCTAAGACACCAAAAAAAGAGGCCATGATGGCAAAGAAATACCAGTCCAAAAGAATTCCACCTAAGAAGACACGTCCTACTTTAACTGATAAGTTTGATAGAAAGTTTTCGTGTTTAACACTGCAGTCAACCACCATTGAACGACATTAACATGTTATAATGACCCAAACAAGTTGATATGTATGTGGCCACCGGATCTTGAAAGACTTTGTACCATTCTATCCATTCATAAATCCAAGTCTACAGTTAAATTCTTGATCATGGCAATCGTGCAATTCATAAATACAATTTTTCCAAAACATTGCAGTCAACAAGCAATGGCTGACAATAATATTTGTAAACATGTTATGGACCCATAAGCTTTTTCTGTGTGTGGCCACTATCACTTGAAAGACTTTGTGTGACCCTTGACTCAAAGTCTACTTATTCATTTTTAATTTTAGCCCTAAAAGCTAAAACTAATATTTATAACAAACTACAGTTATAAAACAATTAGACGTGCATATGTTATTTCTTTGCAATTATATCTACATAAGAAGTAACAAAGTCAGTTCACTTATTCTCATAAGTTATTTCTTCCTTTAAAGTAATTCCTAGGGATAACTCTAGAATCAATAAATGCAATAGCCTTCCTAACAAAAATATTTACCTACACAAACTACGAGATTCAAAATACAATTATTGTACATGACTCATAAACATAACCACGTCAGTTTGAAATATTTGCAATTTCTATACTGCTGAGATACACTGCAACGTAAGACTGGATACTGTAATTTGTGATATTAGAAAACGACGTTATTTTGGTCGCTGCTCACGTGCAGCTGTGAGTTGTCCAGATAACATTTTATAAATTAAAACTGAACATTGTAAGTTAAGATATTACAACAATTCCGTTGATTAAATCAGCTCCAACTGAAGGCTTTCCATTTCAACCAGAAATTTTTAAAACAATATATTCAGGATATAAAATAGATACTGAATGATGAAAGCTTACAAACCAACACGTACGCACTTTCTTAAAGCTTCTAGATCAGATTTTTGCTGCACGTTATACAATTCAGTCTGAAATATAATAAGGATAGTAACCCCTTGAACTCAACTGAGAATGATCTGCACAAAAGATTGCAAAGAATGACACATAAACTTTAGCCGTCACAAGGGCGGTGGGAGATAATATGAGATGGCTGGAAGCAAATATATACAAAATCTCAGATGGGTATAGTTCGAAAGCAACACTTATACAAAGTCAAAGGGACTTAGGGAAACGGTTAAAATCAACCTTTCCGGCAGTTCATGGAGAATCGCTAGTTCTTTGAAGGAATATTGCAGTGAGCTATCTGAAACTATAGTAGAGCATAATAGTGTTGCCTATTCTAAGAAAGCCAATTGGGATATTCATATGGGCATTTGGATACTCTTTTGGGTACTTGGATACGCTTTAGATAACTTTTAACCTGTTCGACCAGTTTAATCCATTTAGGCCATTTAATCATTACGAGTATTTTTATTAGTACCTTTATTAAGGCCACCTGCCCTGGCTTAATAATCCAGATTGGCAAGTTCGTGGATGGCTGGTGGTTTTCCCGGTTCCATAGGGTACTGGTGAAGTCCTGGGTTTGCTTGCCAGGTCAACAAAGTTGGCTCGAGTAGGATTTCCTGACTTACTGTCTTACTCCCCCAAAAAAATGATAAACTTTTAAATGAAGACAGTACCTCATTTAACCACTCTCAATGCCAATAATTTCAAATATTTAGCTGATGCAAAGCTTCAGAGACTCCCCATGATCGTAGTGCTAAAGATCTGAAGAGCATTAAGCAACAATTCATGGATACAAGTTCCTAAATTTCTTATATGTTGATTTATCAACTACCATCTATAATCTTACTTCAAGTAAACATCTAAGAAAAATTCCATGATTTCATACTAAGGAACAAACTATTTATGTCACCAACACTGACTTTATGTTACCTAATGCACTAGTCTGTCATGTCTACACTAAGATACAACATCAAAATACTTAACTTTTATCGACTCGATAACATCTTATATCTTTCACTGAAAGAGAACTTAATATTATATGGTGTCAACTTTAACCCATTCACCTAATGCTCAATTTAGCTTTGTTTTTATCAGTAATTCAGTAAATGATCCAATGAGCTGGTCTTAAGATTTAGTTAAGACAAGTCAAATGGGTCAACAAGTGCCTAAAATCACCTAAGGCTCAGTTTGGCTTAGTTTCTATCTCTAAGAGGTCCAATGGGCTAATCAAAAGATTTAGTTAAATGATCCACTCAGACACTGATAATTACAAATTAAAAAACAATAAAACAAAACAAAATACACACACACAATACCGGCATGAAGCACGCCATGGTTCCCTCCACCACGCCAAGACCATGGTGGTAATGGTATGGCGTCACATCCTGGAGGTGAGCTTCTGATGTCCTAATAATGGTTAATGGATACAACCTCCAAAATCACTTTTTGGAAAACATAGTCGAAAATTCTTAGGACCGCAGAGCTTACTAAACTCCATGTCCACCCTGGGCACCTGCTAATGGGAGTTGAAGTGTTGAACCACCCTGGGCACTGCTAGCTGTTGGTAGAAAACTCAAAAAGTTTTCAGGTCGCATGGCCCGTTCCACCTCTAAATTTGAACTTTCAATAGACTATGGCACCGAACTCAGGGAGTCAATTACTTAACGCTGTAAGCTCAAGGCTAATAATGTTACTAACTTCACTGAATTTATCAACTTACCCAGCAAACACAGTTGGGCATGCCAAAAGTCGGGGAAGCATAACATAAATAGGCACTACGGCAGACATCTCCATCTGCCATCTATGGTACATAAAGTATGAAAGGTTTATTAAGAAAAAAGGTGTACCTGAGTAGTCTGAACTCTGAACTGTAGATGTTTATGTCGCTATCTTTTCCCCAACCATAACTGACTCTACACGGAGCAAGTGAATTTCAATGGAGTAGATAGGAGCTGCAAATGCTTCAACTGTTAATAGAAGGCACTGAGTACAAATTCTACTGGATACCTTAAAGCCACCTATGCAAATTAAAATGTGTCAGGTATAACAATATCATAGTCAACTTAACAACAAAATTAGTAAATTAAAATTGCAATAAATCTAAGTGATATAAGTGCCTTATTTACACCCATTTAACTTGCTCTCTACAGTAACTAAGTTTAATCACCAAGAGCAAATACTAGTGTAAATCCTTTATCCAATGACTGGACCGTTATGCTCTATAAGTACCTTTAACTAAATTTCTCTTACATTTTACGAGGATGGCCCAAACTGATTTTTAGTGGACATCACAAAACGTAACACTCATTTACAAAAGTACATACATAATAAGTTTAAACGTAGCATGTAACGGTCTTCCATCATATACTGGTAATATGTCTCCTCTTTTTAGACATTTCAGTAGCACCTGGGACGAGTAGTAATCATGAAGACACCTGATCTCAACAGTAAGCAATGTGTGTCTGTGTAACCCAAACAAAGGAACTAAAATAGAAACTAACTAAACAGACGGAGCAAGTCATATGGGTTCATAGTCACCATATGCATTATTCAAATATTATCAACCTCCATGGATATTTATAATAATTCATATATTCAACCCAACCCGGCCCCTAGTGGTTCAGTAAATAAAAAATCCCTTTTTGACGCCAATCTTGAATAGAATATTAGTCGTTCTGAAATGAACTCCTTTTGACACATTACAGAACCGTCTCCACCAGGCCATTATCCTACCTCTAGAAAAAACAGAAAACATTAAGCAAGAAGGGCAGAACAAAACTCACCTTCTTTTCTGCCTAGTCATGTGAGAGATGATAGAAATTTTGATCTTATAAGGTTTCCAAGGAATGTATAATATACCACAACTGAATTCACCCACGTCATTAGCATTGCGGGAAGGATTACCATTGCGTCCACTGATAATAGGCCAAAGACCACGGAGAGCCATAAACACCAAACTTTTCCCACTTCCATTTGGACCTTCATTATCACGTTTGAAGTGTTAGAACAATGTAGAATACGATAATAATACAAAAAATATATTTTAAGCAACCAGCAAGAAGAACTGAAGAAGCCCTTGCACTGGTACTATCTCACTTGTCAACTTCCATTTCTGTGATGACGTAATAATATCAACCTCCGATATAAAGATACCATCATCAGATTCCATGTGCATCTCATCAGACGGAGATGAAGTGCCAATAGTTTCATCTGTAGGAATACAGCCAGGATCAGTTGTAATTCATAACTTGAGGCAATCCAAAATTATATGAGGGACATGACAATGAATTATAACTATTGATTTATGTGTAAATGGATTGATTTGGGGAGTATTTTATGCTAAACAGATTGAATGAGGCAAGGTAGGCTAGATTGAATGACAACCCAGGTCTATTTTTTACTACATAAAGCCTCCTAAATTGCATTATTCAAATATTAAAGTTATTTTCAAATAAATATGTTCTTGTAATCATATTCATAGACTTGTATATAATAATTATAATATAATATTCTGGTCAGCCAAGTTACCCCATGTTATCCAATACTTTAAGATGAACCTTTAAAGCGAGCAAATTTTGGCCACTTATCCAACCTATCGGCCTGCATATGTTGTCTCAACTAATTCTAATTCATGACCACATTCATGAACAACTATAAATGCAGTTAAAATTGACACAGCTTCAAGTACAGATTGAGCACTTTCAAACCCACCAAAACCAAAGCCTACTAACTGACACAACTAAAGTTTCGTGTTCAGGGGTCTCCGTGGTCTTTGGCCTATTGTCACCACCTAGATAAACAAACTTGATGGGCTTGAATACATGCTACATAATATGATCATTAAGTAAAATAATTATTAGCAAATTGAGAGTTGAACAAATTGTAACTCTGGTGAAAAATAATTATCAAATCTGCAACTCAATACACTAAGCCTTGGACCTGCAACTCAGTCAAATCTGCCATCCTCCTTGACTCCCAAAACAAGTTTACAACTAAGACGCCAAAGAAAGAGGCCATGATGGCAAAGAAATACCAGTCCAAAAGAATTCCACCTAAGAAGACACGTCCTACTTTAACTGATAAGTTTGATAGAAAGTTTACGTCTTTAACACTGCAGTGAACCACCATTGAACGACATTAACATGTTATAATGACCCAAACAAGTTGATATATGTGGCCACCGGCTCTTGAAAGACTTTGTACCATTCTATCCATTCATGAATCCAAGTCTACAGTTGAATTCTTGATCATGACAATCGTGCAATTCATATACAATTTTTCCAAACAATGCAGTCAACAAGAATTGGCTGACAATAATAGGAGAAACCACGTTATGGACCCATTAGCTTTTTCTGTGTGTGACCACTATCACTTGAAAGACTTTGTGTGACCCTTGACTCAAACTCTACTATGAACTGTCTTGTGGACTCAAGTCGATATCTACCTAAGTATAACACTGCAGTCATAAATCGTTGACCGATATTAACATGTTATAATGACCCAAAGAAGTTGATATGTATGTGGCCATTCATGAATCCAAGTCTACGGTTAAATTCTTGATCATGACAATTGTGCAATTCATAAATACAAATTTTTCCAAAACACGGCAGCTAACAAGCATTGGCTGGCCATAATACGAGTAAACACGTTATGGACCCATAAGCTTTTTGCCTTTTTCTATGTGTGGCCACTATCTCTTGAAAGACTTTGGGTGATCCTTGACTGACTCCAAGTCTACTATGAAATATCTTGTGGACTCAAGTCGATATCTACCTAAGTATACGTTCATAAAAGATTTTAAGGCATGCTGTGTTATATATATGCCCCATTCACCCTGTATCTGAATTATACATCTACTCTATCCTAATTACTCCAAAATGGAAGCCACTAATTTTATTGTCAATGTTACAATATTATTTCTGTTCTTTCAAACATATGGTGCAAGCAGCAGCAACACCATGATTAAAGCTTCCTCAAACGTTACATGTATCCAAAGAGAGCGGCAAACACTGCTTTTATTCAGACAAGGCTTCACGAACCAATTAAAATGGACCGGATTAGAATGTTGTGAGTGGCTGGGAGTTGGGTGTGACAATAGAACTGGCCATGTCGTCTCACTTGATCTCTCTGGCTATTACATCAACTCGACCATTCCTGTGTGGTTATCAAACCTAACTCGCCTCAAGTATCTAGACCTTAGCTATAACAGCTTCCATGGGGGAATACCAAATTCTATTGGAAACTTGAGCTCTCTTTCTACCATCGACCTTTCAATGAATCAATTGTCTGGTCGGATACCTCCCTCACTTGGTGGCCTATCATCTCTAACATACCTCTATCTTCGGCATAATCAATTGAATGGGAGCATACCTGAAAGCATTGGACTACTCACCAGCCTACAAGAACTCTATCTTGAAGATAATCAATTGAGCGGGAACATCCCCACTAGTCTTGGTCAGCTTTCAAACCTGGAAGTCCTTTTTCTTGCTCGTAACCAATTGAGTGGGGTTGTTTCTGAAATTCACTTCACCAAACTCTACAATCTAACCCAATTGTTCTTGTCTGGTAATACATTGATAACGTGGAACGTCAGCCGTCATTGGATTCCTCCCTTCCAATTGAGGATTTTTGAGGCAAGCTCCTGCTGCAACATGGGACCCCAATTCCCAAACTGGCTTCAAACACAAACACATCTTGAAGAATTATATCTTTCAAATTCGAGTATTAGGGATACAATACCAATATTCAACAACATCTCCTCTCATCTTCAGGTCTTGGACCCCAATTCCCAAATATTCAAACATCAACTCATCTTCGAGATTTATCTCTTTCAAATTCGAGTATAAAGGATAGCATACCAGAGTGGTTTCACAACATCTCCTCTCATCTTTATTACTTGGATCTGTCCGACAATCACATCGGACCCGAATTCCCAAATATTCAAACATCAACTGATCTTGTAGAGTTATATCTTAGAAATTCGAGTATAAGAGACAGCATACCAGAGTGGTTTCAAAACATCTCCTCTCATCTTCTCTACTTGGATCTGTCCGACAACGAGATCGGAGGAAATCTGCCACGAATAATAGCGAATAACATCACAGGTATACAAGATTTTAATACTCTTTATTTTTATTTCTGCTGCTTGTGTTGGTGGTGAGATTGGATAAGATGAATAATTTTTGCTTAAAAACTTATTCAGAGGTTTTTGTTTTTGGTTAAGATTACGATGCGAGCTTTTATAAGATTTAAAATCAATCACACTTTATATTTTATATTTTGTTATATGATTCATTTAAAAACTAAATTTTTTAAAAAATTAGAAATCCCTCTAAAATACATTGTGATTTGAATATAACAAAATGAGTTTTAATTGTATTTTCTAAAAACACATTGCGTTTTTATTTTATAATCTAAAAACACATTGTGTTAGGTTTAAATCACAGTGTATTTTTAATAACGTGTGAAAATCAGAAAATTATTCAAACACACTATGATGTAAACTTAACACAATGTGTATTCTAAAAAAATTTAAAAATACATTGTGTTAAATTCTAATCACAATGTGTTTTAGTCAATTTTCTAGTTTTCATGAAAATTTTAGTTTTCAAATGATCAAAATTTTTTGTTATATAATGTTTAAGTTTTTAGTTTGTTGTTGAATTTGTGTCAATATATAAAAGTCAAGAGTCAATACTATGTTATACCAGTTTTTTTTAAAAATATTTATATAATCTTAATTTTAATCTTAATCTTTATCTTAATATAATATATATTATAAGACAGTTGAACTAATTACTTATTAACCAATCAAATCGTTCAATTTAATCAAATTAACTTTTGCTTATGTCATCATTTAGATTAATTATAAATTAAAAAGCTTAGTAATCATTATTCAACTATATTATTATACTAGTCCTAATACTACGATATACGGTAGCTATATAAATTGTATCATAAGGAAATTCGAATATGTCTTATACATGATTCATGAGTATGAAATAAATTGTGGTTAAAGTAAACCGATGATCGAAACTAAATTATAATAAACAGTAATGATAAATATAATATATGTTTAATTAGAGTTTTGGATTTACCTTAAATTTTACTATCACATCAAAATCGGATCTTATAAGCATATAGTGGATGACGCAAATAGCCTTGTGATTTCGGATTATAAACTCAAATTTTTGAAGTATTCATGTTATTAACTTATTATAAGTAATATAAGCAATAGGTGTTGAATTGAGAAAAAAAAAGAGACAATTTTATTCATGAGAAAATAATTAAAAAAATAATGTTATAATGGACATAGGTTAGTTTACATCAAATTAGTTTAATATATATTCTAATAATTAATTAATAAATAAATAACATATATCAAAATAAGGAAATCATCACCTAATAGATATCTCGAATTTATGTTATTATTAAATTAGATTTAGATTAACTTTTTTAAATTTAAATATTATTAAAAGAAAACGTGTCGCTTTAATAAATCACTATGTGTCGATTAAAGAATGCTATAATCCTGTTTTAGCTTATTGGTAGATTAATATTTATATTAATTGGTTGAAAATGTCTCAATAATTTACACTTTTTTGTTTTCCAACAATAATTTACACTATTTAATCCTGAATACTTAATTTATATTTAATTTTAGCCATAGAATTTTTAAAATTTACAATCATTTAATTAAATAAAAAAATTTCAACATATGAAATAATGTTAATACAAAATTATTTCAAAACCTAATGACTTATTAACAAATATTAAATTAGATTTTTATAAAATATAAATATTAATATCTAGGTTAATATTTAATCTAAACACAATTTGAACTCTAAATATATAATCCAAACATAATAACAGATGATGATATACAACATCCTTATTCTAAACACAATAAGAATCACAGAACATGAGACGATCACGGATAAAACACAATTTATAACAGAGGGTTACTTGAATACTAAATCCAAATTAATATGAACTCCATTTAAAATTTCATTCTTTTTGTCAATAAAAAAGGTAAATGGTTTCAAAAAATTATATAATAGAGAAATTATTATAGCATGTGCCTTGTGGAATGACTACGACACACAATTCCATCAATATGTCTCAGCTAATAATGATAGTGACGAACCTATGGTTATTGTACTATAACTTGCAAAGTATAACACTTAGAAACGTATATCTTCAAAATTATAAGTTTTTGTGACTTAAATGTATGAAGATCTTATATTGATAGTATCGTAAAATCCGTGTCCAGTGTTGGACACGGGTCTAAAATCTAGTTCTATACTATCTACCAATAAACTAAAACAAGATTGTAGCCTCTTTTAATTGACATGTGGCGTTATATTAGAACGACAGGTGTTTTTTTTTAATTTAATTAATTATAAATCTAATAAATTCTTTAAGTAATCTCATTTGTATTAAACTAGGATATTGCATATCTAATCCATATAAGATCTATTAGTTACCTAATATAATTAAAAGAGTTGTGTGGCTGTCAAAATGGACCGGATTAGAATGTTGTGAGTGGCTGGGAGTTGCGTGTGACAATAGAACTGGTCATGTCGTCTCACTTGATCTCTCTGGCTATTACATCAACTTGACCATTCCTATGTGGTTATCAAACCTAACTCGCCTCAAGTATCTAAACCTTAGCGATAACAGCTTCCATGGGGGAATACCAAATTCTATTGGAAACTTGAGCTCTCTTTCTTCCATCTACCTTTCATGGAATCAATTGTCTGGTCGAATACCAGATTCAATTGGAACCTTGAGCTCTCTATATTCCATCGACTTTTCATCAAACCAATTGTCTGGTCGAATACCAAATTCTATTGGAACCTTGAGCTCTCTTTCTTACATGGACCTTTCATCAAACCAATTGTCTGGTCAAATACCAGATTCTATTGGAACCTTGAGCTCTCTTTCTTACATGGACCTTTCATCAAACCAATTGTCTGGTCGAATACCAGATTCAATTGGAACCTTGAGCTCTCTTTCTTCCATCCACCTTTCATACAATCACTTGTCTGGTCCAATACCAGATTCTATTGGAACCTTGAGCTCTCTTTCTTCCATCCACCTATCATCTCTGGCAAGACTTACACATGTGTAAGTAACTAACACATGTTTTAAGTACATTATTTTTTAGGTAGATCACCAATTACCGGTCACCCCCTATGACCTATCACCCTCTATGACCTATCACACTATGACCTATCACCCTCAATGACCTATCCCCCCCAAGCTTTGGTTTATGAATATCCTTAAGGGTGAAGCCCGCTCCGATTCATAATTTTTATTCAACTTACACATGTGTAAGTCTTGCCGGAGATGATAAGTGGTGATTAGATTTGATAAAAATGGACGGTCTAGATCGAGTCCCTAACAGTCAATAAAATAAGAAATCCCTAATCTAATCCACCCCTATATATATATATATATATATAGGAAAGATAATTATAGTAAACATGAAGGAAAAAAGTACAATGTTCTTCCTCCTTCTCTCTTCTTTTCCTGCAAGTAGCCTGCTTCTTCTCCGGCTATATTGTCGCCGCCAGCCACTACCTCCTTCTTCTCCGGCGAGACAACCACCGCCACCACCATCATCTCCAACCATCCCAACCAAGGCGCCGACGCCGGCAGCAAGGGCTTCGCTCGTACCGTATCAAACCGTCACAATCTCTTAGATCGCCGCCCATCAAGTCCATACGATTCCCATATGCGTCCCTTGACAACCAGTTTAAAACGGATGAGGGCAACGCCAGTACCGTATCCACCCGAAAACGAATCCGATTCTCGCCGAAAAAGTCTCCGGAGATGTTGCCGGAGGTGGTGGCGGTGGTTGTCTCGCCGGAGAAGAAGGAAGAAGGAGGAGGTGTGGCGGTCGCCGGAGAAAAAAGTGGTGGTTGGTGGCGGCACTCTCACCAAAGAATGAGGAAGAAGGAAGAAAAACCTTGTACTTTTGTACTTTTTTTCACGTGTACTACAAATAACTCAGCCCTTTATATATATATATATATATATATCTCTTTTTTACCAAAGTTTTTCTTTATATATTCATTGATTATATTTTGTTTGATTTACTTTTTTATGTTTCTTAATAACAAATAATATTTTTTTCATCATTGTATGGTGATATTGAATATTTTTAAACATGATATTATATACGTTTATATGTTATCTGTTTATTTATTTAGGCGAAATTCTATAATTTATCATAAAATCTCAGAACATATTGAAAAGAAATATACAAGACATATGTTTTGAGTCTATCTGTCCATCAGACGGGACTGAAATTAGTTTGTGTCAATATAAAAGTCAAGAGTCAACACTATGTTATTTTTTATTTTCTTCAATATCTCTAAATATATATAAAACAGAAACCTTAATTCTATAATAGAAAAGTTTGGACCTTTAGATGAAACTTAACTTTTAATCATAACCATTAGATTAAAACGCTGATATCGTATATCTTTTATAATTTTTTTATATTTAACTTTAATATAATAAATTTAAACATGGTTATTAAATATGGAAAGTAATTTTCTACATTTAATAAATATAGAAAGTAATTAATTTAATGATATAAATATGAAAAATAATTTCTAAACTTTATTGTTTTCTAAATCACCTTTTTGATATTTTTTTTGGTTAATAAATTATGACTGTATATATGTTTTATCATATAACCTCAAATCGTTTGCCTATTGAATCCTGCCTTTCAGCTTTCTTTCATTACTTCATTTAATTTAATTAATTTAGTTATTGTGCAAACTAGTATTATACCCGGCCAATGGCCGGGGACAACAAACATTAACTGTTTTCTTGCGAATTTTTTGTACTAATAAATGTAAGAACCTAACGCAATTGACCGAGGATAAGAAATATTGGATGTTTTCTTATTTAGATAAACCGCTTAAGAAACTTTTAGATACTAATATACAAAAAAGTCATTATGTATCATAAGTGAACATATTGTTCAAATCAAAAAGCTAATAAAATGCAAAGGTTAGCTAAAATCATGTGGGGAAAAAAAACATAAAAATATGAAGGAAAAAAAACACTGAAACAATGATAAAATTTACTATTTATAATATTAAATTTGTTTCTAATTCAGATTCAAAAAAAAAATGAAATGAATTAGCTAAAATCGTGAGAGAAAAAAAAACTCAAAAACAAAAATTTTACATATTATAAATGAACTTTAAGGTAGACATTCAAATAAAAAAAGTAATGGGGTCACCAACCAATCCCACTTCCCAGTGCCCACCTAAATTCTAAATAAATCAGTATTCGTTGGGAGTCGAACCCAGGTTTTGGCTATGAAAGGAACAGACTTTTGCCACTCCTTCTAATTGAAACTTTGAAAGTTTGTTTTAACCTTGCTAAATCTCATATATATATTAAGCGGTAAAATCTATATAAAATTAATGTTCACGCGAAAAGTTTTTAAATAGGTAGTAATGTTGGGCGCATCATACACACTTCGTATTTTACAAATGCAATTTGATAAGGTTTCATCAAATCAACTTTATTTTTATAACTATTTAAATTAAAATCGTTAATATCTTATAATATTTTAACAAAAAAATATGGTTTCTAGGATAATCAAAAAATATTAAAAAGAAATGAAAACATCATCGTTTTTCAACATATTTCATTTAACATTGTTTAGTAATAAAATGATACAAATGTAATATGAACACTAAGTATGTGGATAACTCATCAATAGAATTTTTGTTCTTTTCTTTTAATATCTACGTCAGTCAATTATTTTTTTACATATATTATAACTAATTTAATCATATTTAAACATATATAGCATTATTGTTTTGGAATACTTTTTATTTACAATTTGTCAATATAAGATAAGGATAGGATAAGTAACTATCAATGCCGTCTTTAATGGGTTTTGGGTACCAATACCGTCTTCGACAGTGTATGGGGGAGGTTCATATGTATACAGCCTTACCCCTACCAAAGGTAGAGAGGCTGCTTCCAGGTTCTACCATAGGTAGAAAAGGACCTCCAGCCTTGTTGGGCATGAGGATCGAACCCATGACCTCTATTTCCAGAGGCATGAGCTCCAACCACTGATCCATATTATGTAATATTAATATCTTACAAGAACTTCAGTTTAGTGTTTTCCATAGAACCGATATGAGCATTTTTTTATCATTTTGTTTTTATTTAAGCATCTTGTTAAATTTATTATGAGTTGAAAATCTAGAGTTTTTTTGCATATATCTATTTCCTTTTCAATAAATATGTGTTTTTTTATTTATAAAAACCAATGTTTTATTCATATGACACCATCGTGGATAATCTAAAGGTATACAATCTAATTTTAAAGTTTAACTTATAATTTCAATTAAACAAATAATTAAAAGTGACAGCCGGTTCCACTAACTCTCATCATTGAAAGTTAAAGATAATTGTTTATGCTTCTATATAGTAATATTTTTTACTCGTTTCAGAATTTTTTTTTTGTTGTTGTTGTTAGTAGTCATATTATGAAAGTTGTTGGACTAGAATTTGTCTTTGTATTTAATTTTTTAGTGGACTAGCGATAAGTCTCAAGCTAATCCAACCCAATTTGTCTTATAACTTTTAACTAGACTTGTGGCTTCCAAAATCCAACTCAGGTCTTGAAGTTATTGCTCTTAGCAAAAACCTTCTCACTGGAAGCATCCCAAGAAACTTATGCGAGTTATATAGTATAAAAGTGTTGGATTTGTCGCATAATAGTTTTTTTGGAAATCTTCCCGAGTGCTTAGGGAGCTTAATTCAATTACAAGTGATGGACCTTACAAGTAACAGTATAATAGGTGATATTCCGAATTCATTGGGTTCTCTATCAAAACTTGAGTTATTGCACCTGCATGACAACAAATTTGAGGGTGGTCTCCCAGTGTCTTTAAAAAAGTTGAAAAACTTGGTGACAATGGATTTGGGGAACAATTATTTGACAGGTAATATCCCTTTTTGGATTGGAAAAAAGCTATCAAAGCTTAAAATCTTGAATCTCCAATCAAATATGTTCATGGGTATGTTTCCACCGGAACTATGTCAAATCAAAACACTTCAACATGTAAACCTGGCAGATAATAAGATAACTGGAAATATCCCTCGTTGCCTTTGTAATTTAACTGGTATGATCAAGCGTGACGCCAAGTTAGAATACAACAGTTATAGCTATATGTATCAAGAAAGTATTGAAGCTTGCATAAAGGGCATTCAACAAAAGTACACCAGCACACTTCCGTATCTTATATCCTTAGACCTTTCAAGCAACAAAATTGTTGGTGAAATTCCTGATGTGTTGATGAACCTTGAAGCATTGACAAATTTGAATCTTTCGAGAAACGAACTAAGTGGACACATTCCTACAATTATCGGAAATCTAAAGTCAATGGAATCTTTAGATTTGTCGATGAACAACCTGTCTGGTCGGGTTCCTCCAAGTTTAGCTAGTGTGAACACTCTAGGCTATCTGAATCTATCATTCAATAAATTATCTGGTCCATTACCAATCGGAAATCATTTTCAGACTTTTGATAATCCATCTATATATGAAGGGAACAATAGACTATGTGGATTCCCACTTCTAAATTGCAAAGGCAATTTACCATACACTCATGTTGGTGATGATAAAGTTGTGAATAGCTCACAAGGTTTCTCGTGGTTTTATGTTGGTATCGTTCCAGGATTTGTTGTGGGTTTCATGGGACTTATTGTTAGCTTGCTATATATTAAAGTTTGGAGGGTAACTTACTTTGAAATGATAGAAAATGTTTGTGTTTTTCTAATTGTTTCAATTGTAGTGACTTTTGCTCGACTAAGGAGGAAGTGTTTCCAGTGAGGTATTTTGATTCACAAACAACACATTTTTTTTAATTTATCTAAATATATGTTTCATGTTGTGGTTTGACTATTAAATGAATAAAGATATATTTTTAAGCATGTGATTGTTTAGTATAATATTTATTGATTCAAAGAAATTTATAGGAACGAAACTCTGATAAGGGCATTCTTGTCACCAAGTGACAATATGAAGTTGCTTCAAAACTAAAAAAGGAAAAATATTTCAGTATTGTTTAGAGAACATAGGTCGTGTATTATCTCATATGAAGTAAAGTTTGTCAAATATTGTTTGTATTCTCATTGTATGTCTTCGGGTAAGGTATCAAAGATTGACGGGCTAAATAATATAAGGTATATAAAGAACATTCCCTTAAATATTGAACATGCAATTTATACTTGAATCAAGCAGAGAAATTAAAATAAATACGATAACTTTTTTATCTGACCCTTAGAGATGAAACAAGATCTATATTAAAATATTTATTAGTAAGAGATACACACGTTTGAAATTGTTCAATTTAAATGTATGATAAAAATATTGGTGGGATGCGTTTACCCTTCATGATGAACTTTCAACGAGCGAAAGCGTCTCTAAGATGTCGCCAACCTAGTCAAAATATTTTTGATTGTGGTTTTCTCGTATAGAGCTCTTTTAACAACAAATTGTTTTATATATTATCATCTACACTCAAACATTTTCGTTTATAAAATAGATTATAACACCGTACCCCATACCGGTTTACAAATTTTATAATCTTAATTTAATTTAATCTATTAGTATTTGAATTATCGACAAGCTATTAGAAACCTTACGAGTAGACTCGATTGGTAGTAAACTAACTCGGCAAACTTATGAGAAGCAACTTATTGTATTGTAAGCTAAGAAAACAAAAAATGAAAGTCGAAATGCCAATTCTATTCTTAAATTGTAAATAAGAACCTTTTTGAAATTAATCTATGGCTTAACAAAAAAATACATTGGCAATTCGGGTTTTTAACCCCACAATCTACCAAGTATCGTACATTTTAGTTTGTTATTTTTTAACTCCATCCTCAACCCAAAATTAATTGGAGATTTTTCTTTTTAAATATAAGGTCTCAACAAAAAATATATCAACTCTTTCAACAAAAGTATCAAAAAAAGGAGAAAAATGATCCCATTCGAAAACTTTTAAGAAGCTAAAAAATTTTTTTTTAGATAGCCATCCCCTACCATTCTTGAGACATCACCTATCACCATGTACATGTATATCTATACTATATTATAAAGCAAATAGAGTTTCAACTTTCAATTTCAACAATGTATACATGATAATACATAATGTACAATACATCAATGCCTACGATTTTCTCTCTCCCCATAAATCATTTTATTCCACTAATTCTTTCAAAATCTTTTATCTCAAAAACCATACATCGATAAATTATAAAAATTATATGGTTGTTTTAAAAATTTCATGCTCTTTCATTAGAAATGTCATTCGATATACTTTCAACGAATTTTTAAATCTGGGGGCGGAGCCCGTACGGCTAAGACATTTGGCTATGACACTCTATGACATATAACCTCCTATGACCTATCACTCTCACCATCTCACCGTCACAACGCGCGGATACTTGCTCTCGTGTTACTTAATATGCTTGGGGTTATGACTAAAATATAAGTTTTCTATATGTAATGGTTCATGGCTATTAATTATACGCGCAGGATGGAAACTTGGGAATGCAATATGAAAACTTGGTGGGTCGTTTTTATCTTTTTGGAATGTAATTGTTTATACTTATGTATATAGAAATTATATAGTATCTGATGTACTTGCCCTTTTTGAACCTTCAAAACTTCGCCAAATCATACCATCTATATAAACAAACTACCCCCTAAAATTTAACACTCTATTTTTAAAATCTCTAATTTACTCTTTTAATTAATCTATACTACTATCAAACACTTTATTCCTGAAATTCCAAAAATACCCTTAAAAAAAAAATCTTACGCATGTCTCTTCCCTTCCCTGAAGTTGCTCACATAGTATACCAAGAAAAACACACATACATTACCGAATTTAATAATCAATCAACATAAACAACACTCACTTTAAAACAACAACGACGGTTTTCACTTTCAGCCGGACCAAGAAACACTTGAGTTGAATCATACATTCATGTAATAACATGGTACAGCTACTTAACCAGCATTTTTTCCTATGTCCCGCCGCATCGCGCGAGTACAATGCTAGTAAATTACAAATTGTTCATCGCACAAGCAATAACCACATATATTTTTGTCAAATTTCTTTAATTTTGATCCCTTTCACATTTTAATTCTGGCATTTGAATTAAACATTTCTTTCTTCTTAATTTTTACTTTTAGCCCTATAAACGAATGCTTTAACAACCACGGTTATAATGCAACATGTACATATGTTATTTCTTTGCAATACCAAGCAATAACTACATTTATTGATGGTAGCCTGGTAGAGTTGTGACTTTAAACTCCTGAGTTTCAAGGACATTATGAGCATGTGTGCTATTTACTTGCACAAAATAGGAGATTAGATAACACAATTGTTGTACATGACCCATTCACATAAGTACATAAAGTCGTCAGTTTAATAAATCTGCATTTGTATTGCTGAGCTACACTACATTGGTAAAACTGGATACTGTAATCTTGATAATTACAAAACGACGCCATTCTGGTCTCTGCTCAAGTGCAGCTAGCTGTTTGATTTGTCCAGATAACATTTTCCATATAAAACTGTACATTGTAAGTTATGACATTACAAAAACAATTCCATTGATTAAATTAGCTCCAACGGAAGGCTTTCCATTGCAACCTGAAATTTTATAACTATTCAGAATATATAATAGATGGTGAATGATGAAAACTTACAAACCAACATGTACCCATTTTCTAAAAGCTTTTGGATCAGATTTTTGCTGCACGTTGAAGAATTCATCTGAAATGTAATAAGGATGGTAACCTTGAACTCAACTGAGAATGGTCTGCACAAAAGATTGCAAAGAATGACAACACAGAGTAGTAAGATCAGATCTAGTGATTGCACACATTCATACTGAAGCAATTTCCAGTAAATGTTCACTAACTGGTCAATAACAACTCTGCTGGTATCTATAAGAATACACTATCATCATACGAGTTGACTATTACAATACCAACTACTCTGGATATCATTTGATTGATTTTAAAGTACATTAGTATTTCCTACATAGTTGCCAGCAACATCTAATATAGAATTCAGTCTGAAATGTAATAAGTATGGTAACCTTGAACTCAACTGAGAATGGTCTGCGCAAAAGATTGCAAAGAATGACATACACTTTAGCTGTCACCAAGGTACATGAGAGATACTATAAATGACTGGAAGCAAATAGATTTAAAATTCCATGTGGGTGTAGTTCAAAAGCGACACTTACAAAGTCACGTGGAAACAATTAAGATCAACCTTTCCGACAGTTTATGAAGAATCGTTAGTGCATTAAAGGAATATATTGTAGTAAGCTATATAAAAAACAAAAAAAAACTCTAAGAGGTCGTTTAGGTGCAGAAAACACCTCCTGTTTTCATTTCTGTTTTTCAATAAAAAATGAAAAAAACAAAAAACGCGGTCTAGTCATAGTTTTCTAAGAATGTTTTCCAAGAAAACAAAAAACAATGTTTTCCAATTTTCCATAGATAACTTGAAAACATTGTTTTCTTGTTTTCCATTTTTCATTTTCATTTTCCATTTCATCCCCCCTCCCCCCCTTCCTTCACATCTCTAACATGTTTTCTAGTTTTCTAATTAGAACGCGTTTTCAAAACTTTTATTTGTTTTCTATGAAATAAAATCTATTTTCATTTTCTAGAAAATTAGAAATAATATATTAAAAAACATTTTTTACAACCAAACGCACCCTAACCTATTCATTTGGGAATCATTTGCGCCATTTACTTATTAGTACCTTTATTAAGGCCACCCCGCCCCAGCCTAATAAGCCTGATTCATGATGGCTATTGCCCATTGGTTTTCTCAGTTTCGCAGCTTTTGCATAACTACGGTTATGCATTGAAAACTTCAAGGTTTCCTCACTAATTGTTCTTTCGTTATTCACTTAGGTGAATCATAACTACGGTTATGCATAAGAAACTTCAATGTTTCCTCATGAATTATTTTTTGTTATTCACTAAGATTGAATCATGACTACGGTTATGCATAAGAAACTTAAAATTTTCATCTTTTTGGATTTGAATCAAAAATAACATGATCAATGTTATGTGAAAAGAGCATGTAGTTCTTTACTACTCTTTGAATTTATTCAAAGCATTAATAATTGTAGCTTATATAAGTAAACTAGATTATTGTCCCGCGTAATACGCGAGTAAATATAATGTTATACTTAATTATATGAACAACACAATTTTCTTAAGTAATTATTAACAAATTTACATGTTCAAATTCACTTTATTAACATATGCTCTTTCGACCTTGATAATTTCACAAACACTTATTGTGTTGCTCACTCTTAAGTCTTACTGATTCAACAAATTATTCAATGTCAAAAGTTATTAATTATCTATGCCTTCATAAATAGTTTGATGTCATTCCGATATCCATGTCATATCATCAAAAATATCATACATGACACACTTTAGACTGTGACAAGACATACAACTATTAAAATCGAGTCGTGAGATTGCCAACATCAAACCAATGATCATTCCAAAACCTTGTCTTATTTTCATTATCAATTGTTCTTTAATAACATATTAAGGGGCTAACATTAGAGTGTGCCTCGAATAATGAGAAACATATATTTGCCCATATATTATTACCATTTGTTTTACACGGAAACACAGACTCAGAACCACGTTACACATGGATGATTTTAACTCTAAAGACATCCAGCTTTTGAACCACATGTCATATCCATTTGTACATCAATTCTAAATTAAGAGCATCCAAACCACCAACCTGAGCCACTCACTTTTTTACCTGACAATCGCCTTCCCGTCGATCCATTACATTTCATTTTCTGAGTACCCCCCCCTTCCCCTTCCACCTTAAAAATAAAATAAGTTGTAATCTTTATTAACCGAAATAGAGAAATATAGTACATCCTAAATACTTTGGAATTTTTTTTCTTGAATTGTCGAGTTAGAATCTACCATACGCAAAGCATTAGTATTGATTTAAATTTTATCTATAACAACTTTTCAAAATTTATAAAATATAATCATGGATGGAGCTCCCACTCCAATTTTGGTACAATGTAAGTTTTAAAGGGTGTATTTGTAATTTTGTTCCTAAAAATATTAACAAATAAAGAATACATACAAACGTCGTCTTTATTGTCGCAAACCTCTTCTTTGTAAGTACATTCTAGTGTTGGAAACATTAGTTTTGAGATAAACCCCTTTGTTGGTAGTGTAAAAATATATTATTCTTGATTTCTTATATTGGATTTATTGGATAAAAAATATAGATTTATGATTAAAAAAAATTAAAATGTGTAAATTCAAGTCAGAATTGAAAACAAAAATAAACTTGAGGAAATTGATAATTATGATTGGGTGATAAGTTATTAAAACAATTATGTTTTAATATATTATAATATCAGATATTATAAATGTGAATAAAATAATGATAATAATGATAATTTGAGTCTCCTAAGATAAGTAATCATATATCACGCATAAATAATCTTAATTAATTTAATTTAAAATAAATAACAATAGTTTCCTTTGATTTGTAAAGTTGTTGCGTGTCCTCTACGTCTTTTATTATATAGATTTATTATTATTTAAGGTTTATGATTTGAAGGGGGTATTTTATTTAATTATATAAAGTGAAAGTATTAATATCGTCATTTAATAAAGATGAAATAATTAAATTTGATCTAATGGTTCTAAATTAAAGATGGAATCCATCCAAGGGTTTTTGTTTGTTTAGGAATGAATTTAACACCTTGTTATATATATATATATTGGTAGATAATAATGGTTATTTACAATAACAATTGAATTCAATATGAGGCTAATAAATTAAGGTTTATTATGCAAGAGCTACAACTACATATTCTCGTATTTTGTAGTTACAATGAAAAATATTGCAAAGGTAAAAATAATTATTATTGATATATCGAATTCATCAATATCCAGATAATCTTGGAGGCACAATTAAAGTTGGATACGACCACTTTGCAAGACCATGAAAAATCAATGATTTTTCTCCAAATCACTTCCATGAAGATTTTAAAAGCAAAATATATAACGACGAAAGACTCGTTGGAATCATGTCAACGTTTGAATATTTAGCAGTGAAATACCCGTTGCAATGATGAGAAATCTCAATAGTTAGTTGACAACTATTACAGATTAAAAGCTCTTAATGATTCTTTATAGAGAATCATAACTACATGTTATGTCAAATGGACTAAAGTTATTTTTGATTTTGTTAGATCAAAAATTGTACGATTTGCTAATAACATTAGTTTATTACGCAACATGTTATCGAATACCGTGCAATTATGTCAAATACTTGAAAGAAGTATCATAACTAGAGTTATGTTTATTTGACATGAAGTTGTTTCAAAATTCTTCGTAGAGAATGATATGGATATGTCATTGATTACTACTACTTGTAGTTCATATATAATAAAGAACAAAAGTTTCTTGTGTGATTCTTTGAACACATTCAAAGCATAAATAGCTATAGGTTATCGATTTTTTGACATTGTCATTTCAATAAACTACGTCACGTAGTTCAAAAGTTCTTAATGATTCTTCATTGGGAATCATTACTATAAATTATTGTGCAACAATATACTACTTTTGATTTTGTTGGATCAAAGTTTGGTTTGATTATCAATATCCATGTGATTATGTCAAAAAATTGACATAAAATACTATGATGAATTGACATATAAAAACTTCAAGTTTTGAAATACTTCCATTTTCTTGAAGAAAATGATCACCAAATTGGTGTGATATACTTCCATTTTCATGGTTATAGAATTTTTAATATCAAAGTGTTTTTTAAGAACACGAGATAACACTAGCAATGATCGACTTCTATACGATCAAATGAAGACGAGAGTTATTTTACACAGTGTTTCTATTATTAACACGAGTTGTCACAATGAGTGACCAAATAATTAGTGACTAAAGAAAACGACTATATACAATATGTCGTTATTTCACTTCAAAGACATTTATATATGTATTCAAGATTGTCATATTGTTGGTTCCCAAAGAGCTACTTCGATAGCTAATATAATTTGATCAAAAGGAACAACATTAAAGAGTAAATGATACAGTTTGGTATCATCGTTGTATATGAACTATACCATGCAAAATGCACTTGAATCATATATGGTCATAACTGAAAGTTTATGAACCATGATTTTGTTATTATTGTTTGGCATGACTGGTTAGACCATCCTGAGTCATCATGATGCAAAAGAGAATCCGTAGATTCTTCAAAGTAATGAGTTCTTAAGCTCTCATAAAATATCAATTATTCACTAATTGCTTGCCAAGTGGGGACTCATTCTCTTAAATATCTAAAGATGATACAAGAGGATGTATGTGGCCTATACATGTAATATACCATTTAGTTATTCAAAACCGATGCATCGTCTAAATGATCATATATCATGAATAGCGCAACATGAAGTTTGCGTCAAAAGTGGATTAGCTAATAAGATTGCGAGTATTCGTAAATGGTGGTGAACCTTAAAGCACTTATTAAGCGTCTATTGAAAATTAAATGATTTTGAGAGCAAAACTCTGCATTATATGTTTGGGCAAAGTCATTATACAATATGTTCTTGCATCATGCCAACAAAATAAAATAGTTCCTTCTCGTTATCTTGGATATGATATATATCCTATGATAATGCAAAAAGATGTATTTCAAAAGAAAAATATATTCAAGGGGAGAGATCAAACAATTTATAATGATTATTATGTGAGCTTACTAATGAATATAAGGTTCGTATAGTGATTGATTCACTTGAGTTTGGCAATTGACTTACACGCTCACTAAATCAAATAAAGTCGTTTGGCAATTGACTTACACGCTCACTAAATCAAATAAAGTCATATACACTGATTTCAATGCTTCAAATTGATCGTATCTCAAAATGATGACTTATATGTGTCTATGGCACACGCACAAAAGGATATCGATTCCAAATAAAAAGCCTTGAAAAAAAAGAGCAATAAATGTGACGGTCATATCAAGGTAAAAAGACTCAAACATGTGTCTTAAAGAGACAATAGATATGATGGTTCATGAAGAAACAATGATACTTGAATAATGAAGAGATCTCTTACAAACATATATCATGTCAAGTATTGAATTGAATCAAAAGCATGGAATTGAAATGAGATTGATGTCGACAACAGTTATGTATACTATATGGCGCTAAATACTATGCGTGCAAATTTAAAGAGTATATATGTTGTGAGGTACAAAACTTGAGATACGTTGGCTAAAATAACAAGATGAGCAATGTTACCGAATATTTGAAGCCTCTTATTGTGCACAAAATTATGGACATGAAATGCATACATAAGAATGTGTAACATACTCTATATAACCCGGTCTTTGCTAAAGCTAATTGATATATTAATATTTATGGCGCAAATGATACTACAATAGATTTTCGCAAAGACCTAATGTATTTCTCCCATGGTTGATAATATTATCGGTAGATTTGAATATCGTGATATACAAATAGTTATTTGTGTCTCCTTGCTATCATTAAAGCCCGCAAATGGCTTAAAGTTTCACATAGATATAAAATGCGAGGAGCATGTATCATATTTTTAAAGATCAACATATATATGAATGGTTCTTATAAACAATATTGATTTTGAGATTATTATGTCATTATATGGAGAAACAAGATATGTATATGGCAAAATTGCCCGCATGCAATATGATCGATTACATATTGATAACATTATGTTTTAACGAGGCATAATTTTGCTAATTGGACATCCAAGGGGAGATTTATAGATTATTAAAGAATGGATGATCCAAACTCATATAAGTGAATCTCATGAAAAGATTGATATAATACAACTTAGTGTTGTGTTATCTCGAAAATTGAGCATTTATTGAATGAGACTTTTGTCAACTTATGAAACAATAATGACTAAAAATCAAAGAGATTCAATATTGACAAAACTTACTTAATAAGCTTTTATGGGTCTTGAGCCGCAAATGGGATTTTGATGTATCTTGTTATGTACTCATAAAGTACTAATCAATACAAGGCTTGCAATCTACACACCAACATTGGAAGAAACTCATGACATATTTCGGTACATGATATCAAAAGAGTTCAATGTCAAAGATGGTTAAATATATTGCTTGATCTGCTAAAGGGATCGTCATAAACAATTTAAGTTATTTTCACAAATGGTGACGCTACAACTTTTATGGCGGTTTAGCAATCATCAACAACTACATCATCAAGCTATGAAGATGATCATGATCAAAGAACAATGATGAAGATGCCCAAGAAGAATGTGTTTTGGGAAGAAATATCCAATAGTATCATTTGAAGATAACGTGGTGTATATAGATCAAGCTCAAACAATGATAGATTCAATCTCAACATATCATCAACAAAACGGCGACACAATCAATCTTCATCAAACCTGATCGAGCAACTTTGGCATATTATTGAGTCATTTGTATACAAGTTCGACATTTGATATTTTGAAGACGGATATTCAAATGAAGGAGAGTATTATACGCGCTACACTCTTTTTCCCTTCACCGAGTTTTTATCCCACTGGGTTTTTCTTGGTAAGGTTTGTAATGAGGCAGCAAACAACATATATGCATATAATAAAGTGTGAATATCCAAGGGGGAGTGTTGTAATATTAAATATAGTATGAATATTCACTTCCATATTTATGTAATTGTATCTTCTCTAGAACCTTCTTATAGAGCCTATATATACAAGGCTATATTGTAACCCTAATGACTATCTCATTAATAAGATTACCTCTTCTTCTCTCTCAATTCTTTTCTCCATATTATAACAATTTAGTTTTAAACTGCGAAATTTTAGCAATGTGAAAAATCATACTTTCTCTTTTGCAAAATGTGTTTGATAATTGTATAATATCAATTTTTTTACGGACGAGATATATTGTCTATCTTCATAAGTCTCGACATAAGTGTTTACTTTGCAATTTTAAGCAGCCTTAAATCATTTAAAAATTAATATAAAATAGTATTAGCAAACATAGTGTAATAATGAAGGATGCACATTTTTTTTCTTGAATTCTAATCATATCGGGGTACCATACAAGCCTTGGTATTGAAAAAATCCCAAAATACCGAGAATTAGTAGTCCCATATTGATATCAGTTATATTGGAACGAGATCAATACCATATTTGAATGATTTTTGGATCTTCAATTAGTTTGTTTCTTGAATTTCCAAATTGCGTACTTTATTAATTAATTTACTTTAACTAAAGATAACAAACTAATTCGCATAAATTGTAATCCTTAGCCTTTAGCTCTTGCTATATGTTTATATCATGATCCATTTGACTTATAGGTTGTGGTCCACATATTTGTAATTCAACAACTTGTGGATTCTAGTCCCATAATGGACACCCGGTAAATATGTGCAAGTGTAACATTATGTTTGTGCTTAATATAATTTCCTTTTTAAAGAATTTACATAAACTAAAACGTATTACTAGCATAGTATATCCGCACAATGCAACGGAATAAGTCTTTTTTATTTTCTTCATCATAGTTTAACCTAACAAACGAACGTACATGAATACTTAAACAAACACACGAGCTCAAACGAATGATTACTTGTTAATTAAGAAAAAGATATTTTTCATTCCGCCCATTTAAAAAAATTAAATGAGCATGAAAATACACAATGAAAAATGTAGAAATTTGAGTAAATATTTGAGGAATCATATACTAAGCTATAAGTTATTAAATCTAAATCTTTGATAATATTTTTGCTACCATAAGTTAGACTTGTCAATGTGTTGGCGACCTATTGCTTAGGTTTTAGACATTAGAAAAATCTATCACAGTTTGAATCTCACTTCCCATATTTGTAAGAGTGAATACTAGGGGAGGGGAGGGGTCGAAAGCCCTAGATTTCATTCCAGACATGCGTGGTAATCATCGCATGAATGAAGAAATATGGTAGCTTGATGTTATTTTATTAGTATCTGGTATTTTGCTTGATGTTATTTTATTTTATTTAATATATTGTCGTTTTAAAAGAAAATTACCACTAACATAATATAAGTACCAAATTAAACTGTAGAAACTTAATGTTCGTTGTATGATGTTATTAGCGGAAAAAGCTAATGACAAGATTATGTTGGGTATGATACTAGTTAAAAAAAATTTAAGAATTTGAGTGACCGTTAATTTCAAAAGGGTTATGTTAGTTTCTATAAATGGCATGGAAAAATTATCATAGACAAGATGTTCCAAAAGGGTTATGTTGCATGGAAAAATTACCATGTTAAATTGCTATATGCTTTATTTCTTCTTTGAAGGTGGTCCATTCAAAGCAATAAAGGACCAACAATGAAGAAAATATATAGTTTGTAACACCCCGCTAAAGCGGAATATACGGGATGCACAGACAAGTACAAATGCACACAGTACAAGTTCAACACAGCCATTAAGATTAATCAAAGATCAAGAGAACAAAGTCATTCCAGATCATAATTAAATCTAGAACAGAAGTACAAATGTTATTACAGAATATAATTGAATCAGAATAGTCAAATTCATAGGACAGAACAATTGTCTCATAGAACAGAACTTCAACTGGAATAGCAATAAGGTCTTCGGAGCTCCTGAACTTGAACGCACGAACCGTCACCAAAGGAATGAGCTTAGAACGGAAGACTCTTATGCTAAGATCTAGAACCTAGCCTGAAAAGCATGTAAGTTCAAAGGTCAACTACAAAAGTAGTTGGTGAGATTCACATAAAGTACTTTATAAATATACATAAGTCTGATATGTATAGAAGTCTAGTCAAAATTTTGTACGTCTGTCAAAATATACCTTGCTGTAATAATAATAGTTTAGAGTCTGTAATGTACTTAATATGTATGTCTATTATTACTGCTAATCCGCTTGGCCATAACGAGCTATGATAATTCAGGGAACTCATGCAATCAGATAGTATATAAGTACAAACTAGGTCAGAACCGGTGACCAAAGCATGTGATCAGAACAGGTGATCAATAAGTCTGGGTAATATGCATTCTCCTGTCCTGAGGAGAATGAGGATGGGCCTACCCTAACAGCGCTGTCCATAATACCTACGGTCCATTCCCAGAACAGGTGGGAGATGAATTGATAGCAGTAAGTCTTAGGTCTCATACATAGACAATAAGTACATACAAGAATGTATTCAAGATCCTGCCCATTCAAGCTCTAGAACACACATTTAGAAAATATGTATCATAACATAAATAGTCTGTCTGTAAATAGTCTGTAAATAAATAGTCTGTCTGTCTCAAAATAGTACGTAGAACAGTCAAGATCATATATATATATAAGTCTGTATATATATGTAAGTACAAAATAGTTTTCATGCTTTTCAGTTCCCGATAAAGAACTTTTAAAAATGTATGAAAGGGGGAATAAGTGAACTCACAGTGATCTGGTACAATATAGAAAAATAGTACAGTGAACAAGTACAAAGATAGATAAGTATATCTATCGAGATCCAATTACGCCTTGCCGAACTCCTATGCACATAATAACCATGTAGAAGTACATATATTAGTCTAAGTGATTATTCAATCACAAATGTCCTTGATGAACTGATGCTTTGGTCCTTTGAACGTTTTGACTCAAAATAGTTTTAACTGAACTTTACGTACATGAACTGAACTCGAACTGAGCGTTTTAGAACTCACACATAAGTACTTATTGTGCTAATGAGTTGAACAAGTCTTAAATAATGAACTTTTAGTCATAAGCACTCAGTTATTTGTTCATAGCACTCGTACTTTAATAATCGATAACAACTTATGTTTTTGGTGCACTTAAATAGGGTTTGTACCTTGAACGTTGTTTAGCTCGATTTATGAACTAGCTTTGTCGTCAAGCTGTAGCCTTGAATATACTTAATCAAGTGTGCATCTTGATTGAATTAGGGTTTAAGAACTAAGATCATTTTAGAGAGATTAGGGACAAGGTCGACTAGTGTTTTATGTAAGCAAATTAATTCAGGTCCAATGCACAAAATCGTCTCACATTTGTTATTTAGATCGTCCCACTATTGCACAACTTTAGGTCGTTTTAGGTTCATTGCCAAAAGAGATCGTTTCTTGTTCATGGTCAGAAGAGATCGTTTCAGGTTGAGGTTAGTTTAGATTGTTTTGGCTCACTGCATTTAGATCGTTTCAGTATTTGTGGCATTAAGATCGTTTCACTTTCATAGTGATTTAGATCGTTTTAGACTTCTTCTTCAAAAGAGATCGTCTTACTGCTTCATCATTTAGATCGTTCTATTGCTTCTCCATTTTATCAAACAGATCGTTTTAGGAACTTGAGGGAAGTAAAACGATCTGTTTAAGATCGTTTCAAAACAACGTAGACAGCAACTAGGTTCTGATCGATTAACACATCAGACTCATACCATGATTCGAATCAGAATTCCATTTGAGCTAAACCGATCACTGATCAGTTACCCCTATGAGAACCAAGAACGAACTACACTTCAAACACAACAACAACGAGCAGCAGCAGTAGCAGCTCAAGAACACGAATACGAGTCCAAACCACCAAGAATCAAGTCTATATAGGGGTCTAAGTCGATCTTGGAACGTGTTAGAACATAATATTAGTACATGTTAACATATTAACACCATTTTCTTATCACATTTTCAGATTTCAGAATCAATTTAACACATGAACACTTGGTGGTTTCAAGAACAAGTTATGCTTATATTTGAAAAATGGGTTTTGCGATTTAATCACGTTATGACCCAAATTTGTTCACCAAAATGATGTTAAACACATTTAGACACAAACCCATTGCTTATAAACATGATTTCTTAACAAAAATCGGACCAAATCATCAAGAACAAGAACAAAAAAAGTACACTTTTATTTTGATTGTTATTACCTGTGATTTGATTCTAGAAACGTGTTTTGATCGTCACAAGGAACCCAAAAGTACAAGTGATTTCACTCAAACAACCCAAAATCAAGGTGGTGATTTTGTGTGTGTCTATATGTCTGACTATGTGTTTTTAGTGAGAGAGTGAGAAATGGAGGTGATGAATGACTAGTGAAGTTTTAGGGTTTTACATTTTCTTTCTATACCTTCCCATAATAAATGAAATTTCATAAGTACAAGGACTATTTTTCAGTTATTGTGGACTAGAACTCTTATGAACTTTAACCATTTATGAACCGAACTTACCGTATTATTGTACATAATCATGAACTCGATGTATAATAACATTATTTAGATCAAAGAGAAGTTCACATAAGCACATAATGAACGTCTAAATTAAGAGTCTAGAACTTAAACAAACTGAACTGTCTGGTCGATCAAGTGGCAATTGTACGTTTTTAAGAACTTAAATGGGGCATTTCTGGGACGGTTGTTACATTCTCCCCCACTTGGAAGATTTCGCCCTCGAAATTAAGAGTCTCGTCGTTCAAAAAGGTGAGGGTACTTTTTTTTAATGAAGTCCTCGCGTTCCCAGGTGTCATTATACCCATGTCTAGCATTCCAACGTACACGAACTAGGGGTACGCGGCTTTGTCTTGTCTGTTTAGCATCCTTGTCTATGATCTCGATAGGCTCTTTAGTGAACTCAAGCCCTTCGTCTATATGAACATCCTTAACAGGAATGACGGTCGGGTCGTCCGCCATGCACTTCTTAAGATTGGACACGTGAAAAGTGTCATGAACACCGCCTAGCTCTAACGGTAGTTCCAGCTTGTACGCTACTGGTCCCACACGTTTAATGATCTTATAAGGCCCAATGTACCGAGGTGCCAACTTGCCTCTCTTGCCGAACCGGGCAGTACCTTTCCATGGTGAAACTTTCAAAAGAACTTTGTCGCCTACCTCGAACTCAAGAGGTTTACGGCGTTTGTCTGCATAGGACTTTTGTCTGTCTTGAGCTGCCTTGAGCTTTTCTTTGATAACAGCTATTTTGTCCATGGTGGTCTGTACAACTGGGAGCTTCGTCCAGCTTCTCTCACCGGCATCTAACCAACAGAGTGGTGATCTGCACTTACGACCATACAAGGCCTCGAACGGTGCACACTGAATGCTCGTGTGATAGCTTTTATTGTACGAGAACTCGATCAACGGAAGATGTTTATCCCAACTCCCTCTAAACTCTAATGCACAAGAACGGAGCATGTCTTCCAGAGTCTGAATAGTACGTTCGCTTTGCCCGTCTGACTGTGGGTGATAAGCGGTGCTCAGATTAAGTCTAGTACCTAACGCTTCTTGAAGTGACTGCCAAAAGTCGGACGTGAAGCGCGGATCACGGTCAGATACAATCAATAAAGGAACACCGTACTTAGTCACGATATCGTCTATATAGATCTTAGCAAGCCTCTCCAGTAAGTAATCATCTCGAATAGGAAGAAAACGGGCTGATTTCGTTAGTCTGTCTACAATAACCCAAATGGAGTTATGGTTGTTCTTCGTACGAGGCAGTTTCATAATGAAGTCCATAGCAATGTCTTCCCACTTCCACACCGGGATTTCCAACTGCTTCAACAATCTAGAAGGTTTCCGATGTTGGATCTTGACTTTAGAACATGTCAGACATCTGCTGACGTACTCAAAGATCTCTCTCTTCATCCCAGGCCACCAATAGTCTAGCTTCAAGTTCTTGTACATTTTGTCTGCGCCTGGATGAATCAAGTACTTAGAACGGTGAGCTTCCTGCATGATGATCTCTCGAATACCATTAGCTGCAGGGATCCAAACTCGGTTCTTGAACTTTCTGACTCCATTATCATCAACTTCGAATTCCTGAGCGATGGGTCCTAACCGCTCAGCTTTTATACTGTCTTTCGATCTCAAGCCGAACTCTTGGCCTTTGATCACAAGTTGCCTCAAGTCTGTACGACCTGCCTCCTTAATGGATAAGATTTTGACTCGTTCTGTTCGGCTCAGCGTGTCGGCTACTACATTCGCCTTCCCGGGATGGTACTTGATTTCACAGTCATAATCACTCAGCAATTCCACCCAACGCCTCTGTCTCATGTTCAGCTCTTTCTGGTTGAATACGTGTTGCAAGCTCTTGTGATCGGTAAAGATAGTACACTTGGTTCCGTATAAGTAATGCCTCCAAATCTTCAAAGCGAACACAACTGCTCCAAGTTCTAGGTCGTGGGTGGTATAGTTCTTTTCGTGCACTTTGAGTTGTCTGGATGCGTAGGCGATCACCTTGCCTCTTTGCATCAGTACACAGCCTAGACCTTGATGTGAAGCGTCACAGTACACAACAAAGTCTTCAGTACCGTCTGGTAAAGCTAGAACAGGTGCTTTACACAGTTTGTCTTTTGAGGTTTGAAAGGCTTGTTCTTGCTGATCACCCCAAATGAAGTCTCGAGTCTTTTGCGTCAATTGTGTCAAGGGTAGTGCGATCTTAGAAAAGTTTTCGATAAAACGACGATAATAACCAGCTAATCCGAGGAAACTACGAACTTCAGTGGGAGCTTTCGGGGCCTCCCACTTCTTGATGGCTTCAACCTTAGCCGGATCGACATGAATGCCCTCCTCATTTACAACATGGCCTAAGAACTGTACTTGGCGAAGCCAGAAAGCCAGAACTCGCACTTAGAAAATTTAGCATATAACTCCTCTTTTCGAAGGAGTTGAAGAACAGAACGTAAGTGTTGCTCATGGTCGGTCTTGTTTCAGGAGTATACGAGAATATCGTCAATGAACACGATCACAAATTTGTCTAAGAACGGACGACAGACACGATTCATTAAGTCCATGAAAATAGCTGGAGCATTAGTCAGACCAAATGGCATAACGAGGAACTCGTAATGACCATAGCGAGTACGAAAGGCTGTCTTTGGGACATCACCATCTTGAACACGAATCTGGTGATAGCCCGAACGTAGATCGATCTTAAAAAGTACGAGGCACCTTGCAATTGGTCAAATAGATCGTCTATGCGAGGTAGAGGATATCGGTTCTTAATGGTCAATTTGTTCAGTTCACGATAGTCTATGCACATTCTCATCGAGCCATCTTTCTTTTTAACGAACAAGATCGGTGCACCCCAAGGGGATGAACTGGGACGGATAAAGCCTTTGCTCAAGAGTTCTTGTAATTGGTTGGACAGTTCTTGCATTTCAGGAGGAGCTAGACGATACGGTGCTTTAGCGACAGGTGCTGCACCGGGAACAAGATCAATATTGAACTCGACTTGTCTCACAGGTGGTACACCCGGTAAGTCATCAGGAAAGACATCTGGAAAGTCCCGAACGATGGGGATGTCTTGAACTTTAAGTTCTTTAGCACTTTTGTCGATGACATGAGCTAAGTACACGAGATGGTCTTTCTTGTCTAAGTACTTGCGGAACTTAATGGCTGAGACGATCTTTAGCTCGTTCGTGGACTTATCGCCTTGTACTATCAGGATCTCGCTGTTCTGGAGTGGTATATGAACTGTTTTCTCGTGGCAACAAATAGTCGCGTGGTGTTTGGATAGCCAGTCCATTCCCACGATAATATCAAAACTACTAAGTTCAACAGGAATTAGGTCAATCGTAAAAGTCTTGTCTACTAAAACCAAGGGACAGTCTAGAGCAATTTCATTAGTGCGGTACTGTTGGCCATTAGCGTACTCTACTACATACTTATCATTTAGTCTGCTAGTTTTCATGTCAGTCTTAGCTTTAAAGTCTAATGCAACAAAGCTACGTTCAGCACCGGAGTCAAATAGTGCTGAAGCGTAATGATCGTTCAGAAGAAAAGTACCTGTCACAACCCGTGGGTTCTGACGAGCTTCCTCAGCGTTCAGAGCAAAAACCCGAGCGTTAGCAGGGCCCTATCAGTTTTGCTGGTGCTGGCGGTTTTGGTTCTGCTGTCTTGGTCCGCGTGGATGAGCATCACGCTGAACATGGGCGTTCTGAATCTGATTTTGATTTCTTTGAACTGGTGCAGGAGGTGGTAGAGGAAGTCTGCCATTCCTCATCTGAGGATTTCTGTTCACTGGCGGAGGATTAGCTCTGATCATGTTTGTCGACACAACATTGTAGTACCTAGCCAAGTGCCCAATGCCTTGGCACTTGTAACAAGTGGGACAAGCACCAGTGTGGTGTAGATGGAACTGAGAGCACTTAGGAGCAGCTCCAGAATACCTAGGCGGCTCAGGTACAGTTGTCACAGCATAATTCTTCAAAATCTTCCCCTTCTTACTCGGGGGCTCAACTTTCTTCTCAACAACCTCTTCAGCTTTTCTCTTTCCCTTCTCAACACTTTCCAACACATCCCCGGATCTGATGATGTCCTTGGTCAAAGTCTTAGCCAATACAGTGGCTCTGGACATAGTCTTAGGACCCTTGCTAGTGAGAGCACGACGAACTTCCGGAATCAAACCCCAGATAAAGCGGTCAATCTTCTTCTCCTCCGTACATGCTAGATGTGGTACAAGTCTGGCAAACTTGTTGAACCTCAAGATATACTTCTCAATCTCCATCCCCTTCATCTTCAAGTCCCAAAACTCCTGCTCTAACTCTTGCAATGCATCCTTGGTGCAGAACTCGGCTCTCATCATCTTCTGGAGTTCTTCCCAAGTGTGAGCATATGCCGACTTTTTGCCATCAGTTGAAACAACGCCAGTCCACCATTACCTGGCAGCACCGTCAAACTGACTAGTAGCATGCTCCACCATCTTCTCCTCTGCAGTCTCTGTGTGATATAAAGCCTCCTCCATGTTCTCAAACCACATCAACAACTCCGAAGCTCCCTTTTCTCCTGTATAAACTGGGGGTTTGCACTGGGTGAAGGTCTTGAATGAACAACCTCTGCTGCGGGTAACTCTGCCCTCAGTAGCAGCTTTGGTGTTAATCTGGCTAGCACCTTCAGAATCACTGTGCACTACCTGATTCTGTTCAGGTTCTCCCTGAGTCTTCTTGGTGCCTTCGGTCAGCGGAATCTCTAACATCTGAGCAACTTGAGTAGCAATGTTGGGTATCATCGCATTCATGCGGTTGGTGACAAGATTTGCTACGTCTTCTAAAGTGAAGTTGACGGTAGCATCGGTACCAGTGGGTTCAGTTGTTGGTGCAGTCTTAGCCTTTCGTGCACGCGTAGGCGGCATTCTTCCTTATGCCCCTAATAAGATGAAAATAAGAACTCGATTACGATTCGTATAAGTCTGTAACTCCAAGCACGTGGTACGTCTATAAAATGATCATTGATAGCATGTTATATGAACAAAAACGGCCGTCGGTCGCACGTCAAGGACCTATAGTTGTATAAGCTCTAAGGCCTATAGATGATGTACTAGTACGTAAGTCTTTCAAGCACGAATGAGCCAGAAGAGAACAAATGAACATGAACGATATTGCACGAAGTTCCTAATTGAGCTCTAAGAATTGGATGACACCTTCAATAACACACCTTGAGGTCCTAGGTGCTTTTATCTTAGTTATATGTAGTTGATCAGGTTACATATAATTATGATAAAAGTACCTACTACTCAAACCGGTCATCAAAGAATCACCTCAGAGTGGAATCAAGTTATAGCTCAAGTTTTCCTTAGCGAAAAACTCGGTGTTCACTATAACCACGGGCTCTGATACCAACTATAACACCCCGCTAAAGTGGAATATACGGGATGCACAGACAAGTACAAATGCACACAGTACAAGTTCAACACAACCATTAAGATTAATCAAAGATCAAGAGAACAAAGTCATTCCAGATCATAATTAAATCTAGAACAGAAGTACAAATGTTATTACAGAATATAATTGAATCAGAATAGTCAAATTCATAGGACAGAACAATTGTCTCATAGAACAGAACTTGAACTGGAATAACAATAAGGTCTTCGGAGCTCCTGAACTTGAACGCACGAACCGTCACCAAAGGAATGAGCTTAGAACGGAAGACTCTTATGCTAAGATCTAGAACCTAGCCTGAAAAGCATGTAAGTTCAAAGGTCAACTACAAAAGTAGTTGGTGAGATTCACATAAAGTACTTTATAAATATACATAAGTCTGATATGTATAAAAGTCTAGTCAAAATTTTGTACGTCTGTCAAAATATACCTTGCTGTAATAATAATAGTTTAGAGTCTGTAATGTACTTAATATGTATGTCTATTATTACTGCTAATCCGCTTGGCCATAACGAGCTATGATAATTCAGGGAACTCATGCAATCAGATAGTATATAAGTACGAACTAGGTCAGAACCGGTGACCAAAGCATGTGATCAGAACAGGTGATCAATAAGTCTGGGTAATATGCATTCTCCTGTCCTGAGGAGAATGAGGATGGGCCTACCCTAACAGCGTTGTTCATAATACCTACGGTCCATTCCCAGAATAGGTGGGAGATGAATTGATAGCAGTAAGTCTTAGGTCTCATACATAGACAATAAGTACATACAAGAATGTATTCAAGATCCTGCCCATTCAAGATCTAGAACACACATTTAGAAAATATGTATCATAACATAAATAGTCTGTCTGTAAATAGTCTGTAAATAAATAGTCTGTCTGTCTCAAAATAGTACGTAGAACAGTCAAGATCATATATATATATATATATATAAGTCTGTATATATATATAAGTACAAAATAGTTTTCATGTTTTTCAGTTCCCGATAAAGAACTTTTAAAAATGTATGAAAGGGGGAATAAGTGAACTCACAGTGATCTAGTACAATATAGAGAACTAGTACAGTGAACAAGTACAAAGATAGATAAGTATATCTATCGAGATCCAATTACGCCTTGCCGAACTCCTATGCACATAATAACCATGTAGAAGTACATATATTAGTCTAAGTGATTATTCAATCACAAATGTCCTTGATGAACTGATGCTTTGGTCCTTTGAACGTTTTGACTCAAAATAGTTTTAACTGAACTTTACGTACATGAACTGAACTCGAACTGAGCGTTTTAGAACTCACACATAAGTACTTATTGTGCTAATGAGTTGAACAAGTCTTAAATAATGAACTTTTAGTCATAAGCACTCAGTTATTTGTTCATAGCACTCGTACTTTAATAATCGATAACAACTTATGTTTTTGGTGCACTTAAATAGGGTTTGTACCTTGAACGTTGTTTAGCTCGATTTATGAACTAGCTTTGTCGTCAAGCTGTAGCCTTGAATATACTTAATCAAGTGTGCATCTTGATTGAATTAGGGTTTAAGAACTAAGATCATTTTAGAGAGATTAGGGACAAGGTCGACTAGTGTTTTATGTAAGCAAATTAATTCAGGTCCAATGCACAAAATCGTCTCACATTTGTTATTTAGATCGTCCCACTATTGCACAACTTTAGGTCGTTTTAGGTTCATTGCCAAAAGAGATCGTTTCTTGTTCATGGTCAGGATAGATCGTTTCAGGTTGAGGTTAGTTTAGATTGTTTTGGCTCACTGCATTTAGATTGTTTCAGTATTTGTGGCATTAAGATCGTTTCACTTTCATAGTGATTTAGATCGTTTTAGACTTCTTCTTCAAAAGAGATCGTCTTACTGCTTCATCATTTAGATCGTTCTATTGCTTCTCCATTTTATCAAACAGATCGTTTTAGGAACTTGAGGGAAGTAAAACGATCTGTTTAAGATCGTTTCAAAACAACGTAGACAGCAACTAGGTTCTGATCGATTAACACATCAGACTCATGCCATGATTCGAATCAGAATTCCATTTGAGCTAAACCGATCACTGATCAGTTACCCCTATGAGAACCAAGAACGAACTACACTTCAAACACAACAACAACGAGCAGCAGTAGTAGCAGCTCAAGAACACGAATACGAGTCCAAACCACCAAGAATCAAGTCTATATAGGGGTCTAAGTCGATCTTGGAACGTGTTAGAACATAATATTAGTACATGTTAACATATTAACACCATTTTCTTATCACATTTTCAGATTTCAGAATCAATTTAACACATGAACACTTGGTGGTTTCAAGAACAAGTTATGCTTATATTTGAAAAATGGGTTTTGCGATTTAATCACGTTATGACCCAAATTTGTTCACCAAAATGATGTTAAACACATTTAGACACAAACCCATTGCTTATAAACATGATTTCTTAACAAAAATCGGACCAAATCATCAAGAACAAGAACATAAAAAGTACACTTTTATTTTGATCAAATCCTCCAAAGATGTTGTTATTACCTGTGATTTGATTCTAGAAACGTGTTTTGATCATCACAAGGAACCCAAAAGTACAAGTGATTTCACTCAAACAACCCAAAATCAAGGTGGTGATTTTGTGTGTGTCTATATGTCTGACTATGTGTTTTTAGTGAGAGACTGAGAAATGGAGATGATGAATGACTAGTGAAGTTTTAGGGTAGAAATGGAGATGATGAATGACTAGTGAAGTTTTAGGGTTTTACATTTTCTTTCTATACCTTCCCATAATAAATGAAATTTCATAAGTACAAGGACTATTTTTCAGTTATTGTGGACTAGAACTCTTATGAACTTTAACCATTTATGAACCGAACTTACCGTATTATTGTACATAATCATGAACTCGATGTATAATAACATTATTTAGATCAAAAAGAAGTTCACATAAGCACATAATGAATGTCTAAAGTAAGTCTAGAACTTAAAAAAACTGAACTGTCTGGCCGATCAAGTGGCAATTATACGTTTTTAAGAACTTAAATGGGGCATTTCTGGGACGGTTGTTACATAGTTCGTTAATTCGAGGTCGACGCCTTTATACGTGGTGACCCATCAATGTGGACGATACCATCCGACAATCTTCACGAGTCAAAGTACTTAATGTCAAGATAGCGAGTATGTTTTGGTAAATTTTCGACACAATGACTACTTACCTTCTACGTACTAAAAGGATTCAAGAAAGGCGTGTTATCGAATTAAGATCATGTCTTAAGTTGGTCTTAATTTATCGTGGTCACAACATTTGTCCCCTAAGCTTTCACTATCAAAATTGTATTCTTGTAGAATGCATCAAAAACCACTTATGGCTTGTTCTACCAATACTTTCCACATTTAGTTGGGCACATTTTGGAATTGGTCCATTTGAGAAATTAAAATATGTTGTTTATATCGAAAGATTTATGGGTACAGAGTGAGCTTGAAAATGTATCTGTAATTGTATTCTAATGAAAATATATTCTAAAAAATGTATTTCTAATTGTACATTGACGGCTACTTTGATAACTTGCCCTTTCTTTTAATAGTACATTGACACTAATAATATTACCCAAAACCTGGTATCCAAAATTTCGAATATTGAAATTTACTATTCGATATTGTGAATACCCAAATTTTCGAATATTCAATTTTGAACACCGTTAACTAGATACGTCCATCATGACCACAACTTTGGTTCTCACTATTATCATGGACACAAAATTCTTTGTCCCAACGTAAATGACTTAAAGCATTCCTAATAACAATGCTTTTCACCAAAAGCCATTTTTCAAAAAGCTTCTTAATAAGCTTTTCAATAAGCTTTTACTCCAATGCATTTTACTTCTTTTCCCTCTCCATTCTTTTCCCTCTAAAAAAACCTTAAGAATACGACGTTAAGGAAAGTGGTAAATTGGTTCAAAGACTTGGAATAAACGTTCGTTGAATAACTAGGTTAGCAAAAAAGTTTATTTTCAACTATATACAAAAAAAAAAAAAAAAAGAAAAAAAAAAGTTTAGCATTTTCAGGAGAGGTCACCATGTCATTTTGCATTATATTACTTGATTTGCTTGAGATTATGATGCAATAAACATTGACATTTTGTCTATTTAACATATCATGGCTGTAAATTATACTAGCAAAGGTTTGTTGGTTGGAAACTTGAGAATGCAATATGTATTGATTCTCTTAAATTATGCAAGTGTCTTGGGGAGTTGGGGATCCTTTTCTTTTTTTTTACTGTAAATGCTATATTTGTGTATATGATGTTTTCATCATATAAATTAACCTTTTTTCACCTTCAAAGTTTTCTAGATAAATTACAAAGTCACATATAAATCTGTTAACATAAATTTGAATTTTTTTTTCAAATACGATCCCTTTCACAGTTTAATCCTGGCAATTGAATTAAGCATTTGTGTGTGCTTCATTTTTACTTTTAACCCTAAAACTAATATTTATACCAACTAGAGTCATAAAATAATGTTACATGTGTATATTATATTTCTTTGCAATTACTCCTACATACCAACAAAGTACATTTCACTTATTCTCATAAGTTACTTCATCGTATAAGTAATTCCCAGTGATAACTCTAGAATCAATAAATGCAATAGCCTTCCCATCAAAAATATTTACTTACACAAACTAGGAAATTCGAAAACACGATTGTTGTACATGACTCATACACATTACAACGTCAGTTTAATATATCTGCAATTGCATTGCTGGGATACACTGTCATCGTAAAACTTTATACTCTAACTTAGGATGTGCACGATTTGGTCCAAACTGGCTAAACCATTTTAACCGAGGTATTTGGACGGACTGGTTGGTTTTAAATCAAAATTTTGAACTGTCGGCTTGTTTTTACCATAAACCATTTGTATGGTTTGGTTTTAGTTTTAGATATTATACAATCCGGTAAAACCAAACCGGACCATTTAGTTATAATACTTGTAAGGTTATATCTATATTAATAGTTAATAATATAAATTATATATACTTATTTATTTGTGAAAGTTGTAGATATGATATCGAATCTTAAATTGTTATGTTTGTTTTGTCTAATAAGACTTATGAATATATTGTTATGCAATGATATCGAATCTTAAATGCTACGTATTATTTTATACTTTTATACATTCAATTTCAAAAAAAATATAAAAAGTGTTTAACCGTCCAAACCAAACCGGATTAATTGGTTTTAGTTGGTTTGATTCGACATAACAATTTGGACGGATTGGTTTGAAAAATCATGAAACCGTTTGTATTGGTTTGGTTTAGATTTTTGGCTAAAACCATCCAAGCCGGACCATGGACATCAACTATAACTTATGATATTACAAAACGACGCAATTTTGATCACTGCTCACGTGCAGCGGTTTGATTTGTCCAGATGACATTTTATAAATTAAAACTGAAGTTATGATATTACAACAATTCCGTTGATTAAATCAGCTCCAACGGAAGGTTTTCCATTTCAACCAGAAACTTTTATAACAAGATACTCAGAATATAGAATAGAATATTGAATGATGAAAGCTTACAAACCAACACGTACCAATTTTCTTAAAGCTTCTAGATCAGATTTTTGCTGCACATTGTACAATTCAGTC